>NW_027616908.1:0-171000 GCF_964187855.1 Myxine glutinosa | reverse complement strand
AAGTGGTTTTTCAACACTAACGCAAGTGCGAAAAGTGGTTTTTCAACACTAACACAAGTGCGAAAAGTGGTTTTTCCAAACTAATACAAGTGCAAAAGTGGTTTCCTGCACCAACACAAGTGCGAAAAGTGGTTTTTCAACACTAACACAAGTGCGAAAAGTGGTTTTTCAACACTATCACAAGTGCAAAAGTGTTTTTTACACACCAATACAAGTGCAAAAGTGGTTTTTCAACACTAACACAAGTGCGAAAAGTGGTTTTTCAACACTATCACAAGTGCAAAGAGTGTTTTTTCCACACTAATACAAGTACAAAAGTGGTTTCCTGCACCAACACAAGTGCGAAATGTGGTTTTTCAACACTAACACAAGTGCGAAAAGTGGTTTTTCAACACTAACACAAGTGTGAAAAGTGGTTTTTCAACAATAACACAAGTGCGAAAAGTGGTTTTTCCACACTAATACAAGTGCAAAAGTGGTTTCCTGCACCAACACAAGTGCGAAAAGTGGTTTTTCAACACTAACACAAGTGCGAAAAGTGGTTTTTCAACACTATCACAAGTGCAAAAAGTGTTTTTCCACACTAATAGAAGTGCAAAAGTGGTTTCCTGCAACAACACAAGTGCGAAAAGTGGTTTTTCAACAATAACACAAGTGCGAAAAGTGTTTTTTCCACACTAATACAAGTGCAAAAGTGGTTTCCTGCACCAACACAAGTGCGAAAAGTGGTTTTTCAACACTAACACAAGTGCGAAAAGTGGTTTTTCAACACTAATACAAGTGCAAAAGTGGTTTCCTGCACCAACACAAGTGCGAAAAGTGGTTTTTCAACACTAACACAAGTGCGAAAAGTGGTTTTTCAACACTAACACAAGTGTGAAAAGTGGTTTTTCCACACTAATACAAGTGCAAAAGTGGTTTCCTGCACCAACACAAATGCAAAAAGTGGTTTTCAACACCAACACAAGTGCGAAAAGTGGTTTTTCAACACTATCACAAGTGCAAAAAGTGTTTTTTCCACACTAATACAAGTGCAAAAGTGGTTTTCTGCACCAACACAGGTGCAAAAAGTGGTTTTTCAACACTAACGCAAGTGCGAAAAGTGGTTTTTCAACACTAACACAAGTGCGAAAAGTGGTTTTTCCAAACTAGTACAAGTGCAAAAGTGGTTTCCTGCACCAACACAAGTGCGAAAAGTGGTTTTTCAACACTAACACAAGTGCGAAAAGTGGTTTTTCAACACTATCACAAGTGCAAAAGTGTTTTTTACACACTAATACAAGTGCAAAAGTGGTTTTTCAACACTAACACAAGTGCGAAAAGTGGTTTTTCAACACTATCACAAGTGCAAAAAGTGTTTTTTCCACACTAATACAAGCACAAAAGTGGTTTCCTGCACCAACACAAGTGCGAAAAGTGGTTTTTCAACACTAACACAAGTGCGAAAAGTGGTTTTTCAACACTAACACAAGTGCGAAAAGTGGTTTTTCAACACTATCACAAGTGCAAAAAGTGTTTTTTGCACACTAATACAAGTGCAAAAGTGGTTTCCTGCACCAACACAAGTGCGAAAAGTGGTTTTTCAACACTAACACAAGTGCGAAAAGTGGTTTTTCACCACTAACACAAGTGCGAAAAGTGTTTTTTCCACACTAATACAAGTGCGAAAAGTGGTTTTTCAACACTAACACAAGTGCGAAAAGTGGTTTTTCAACACTAATACAAGTGCAAAAGTGGTTTCCTGCACCAACACAAGTGCGAAAAGTGGTTTTTCAACACTAACACAAGTGCGAAAAGTGGTTTTTCAACACTAACACAAGTGTGAAAAGTGGTTTTTCCACACTAATACAAGTGCAAAAGTGGTTTCCTGCACCAGCACAAATGCAAAAAGTGGTTTTCAACACTAACACAAGTGCGAAAAGTGGTTTTTCAACACTATCACAAGTGCAAAAAGTGTTTTTTCCACACTAATACAAGTGCAAAAGTGGTTTTCTGCACCAACACAGGTGCAAAAAGTGGTTTTTCAACACTAACGCAAGTGCGAAAAGTGGTTTTTCAACACTAACACAAGTGCGAAAAGTGGTTTTTCCAAACTAATACAAGTGCAAAAGTGGTTTCCTGCACCAACACAAGTGCGAAAAGTGGTTTTTCAACACTAACACAAGTGCGAAAAGTGGTTTTTCAACACTATCACAAGTGCAAAAGTGTTTTTTACACACCAATACAAGTGCAAAAGTGGTTTTTCAACACTAACACAAGTGCGAAAAGTGGTTTTTCAACACTATCACAAGTGCAAAGAGTGTTTTTTCCACACTAATACAAGTACAAAAGTGGTTTCCTGCACCAACACAAGTGCGAAATGTGGTTTTTCAACACTAACACAAGTGCGAAAAGTGGTTTTTCAACACTAACACAAGTGTGAAAAGTGGTTTTTCAACAATAACACAAGTGCGAAAAGTGGTTTTTCCACACTAATACAAGTGCAAAAGTGGTTTCCTGCACCAACACAAGTGCGAAAAGTGGTTTTTCAACACTAACACAAGTGCGAAAAGTGGTTTTTCAACACTATCACAAGTGCAAAAAGTGTTTTTCCACACTAATAGAAGTGCAAAAGTGGTTTCCTGCAACAACACAAGTGCGAAAAGTGGTTTTTCAACAATAACACAAGTGCGAAAAGTGTTTTTTCCACACTAATACAAGTGCAAAAGTGGTTTCCTGCACCAACACAAGTGCGAAAAGTGGTTTTTCAACACTAACACAAGTGCGAAAAGTGGTTTTTCAACACTAATACAAGTGCAAAAGTGGTTTCCTGCACCAACACAAGTGCGAAAAGTGGTTTTTCAACACTAACACAAGTGCGAAAAGTGGTTTTTCAACACTAACACAAGTGTGAAAAGTGGTTTTTCCACACTAATACAAGTGCAAAAGTGGTTTCCTGCACCAACACAAATGCAAAAAGTGGTTTTCAACACCAACACAAGTGCGAAAAGTGGTTTTTCAACACTATCACAAGTGCAAAAAGTGTTTTTTCCACACTAATACAAGTGCAAAAGTGGTTTTCTGCACCAACACAGGTGCAAAAAGTGGTTTTTCAACACTAACGCAAGTGCGAAAAGTGGTTTTTCAACACTAACACAAGTGCGAAAAGTGGTTTTTCCAAACTAGTACAAGTGCAAAAGTGGTTTCCTGCACCAACACAAGTGCGAAAAGTGGTTTTTCAACACTAACACAAGTGCGAAAAGTGGTTTTTCAACACTATCACAAGTGCAAAAGTGTTTTTTACACACTAATACAAGTGCAAAAGTGGTTTTTCAACACTAACACAAGTGCGAAAAGTGGTTTTTCAACACTATCACAAGTGCAAAAAGTGTTTTTTCCACACTAATACAAGCACAAAAGTGGTTTCCTGCACCAACACAAGTGCGAAAAGTGGTTTTTCAACACTAACACAAGTGCGAAAAGTGGTTTTTCAACACTAACACAAGTGCGAAAAGTGGTTTTTCAACACTATCACAAGTGCAAAAAGTGTTTTTTGCACACTAATACAAGTGCAAAAGTGGTTTCCTGCACCAACACAAGTGCGAAAAGTGGTTTTTCAACACTAACACAAGTGCGAAAAGTGGTTTTTCACCACTAACACAAGTGCGAAAAGTGTTTTTTCCACACTAATACAAGTGCGAAAAGTGGTTTTTCAACACTAACACAAGTGCGAAAAGTGGTTTTTCCACACTAATACAAGTGCAAAAGTGGTTTCCTGCACCAACACAAGTGCGAAAAGTGGGTTTTCAACACTAACACAAGTGCGAAAAGTGGTTTTTCAACACTATCACAAGTGCAAAAAGTGTTTTTTCCACACTAATACAAGTGCAAAAGTGGTTTACTGCACCAACACAAGTGCGAAATGTGGTTTTTCAACACTAACACAAGTGCAAAAAGTCGTTTTTCAACACTAACACAAGTGCGAAAAGTGGTTTTTCAACAATAACACAAGGGCGAAAAGTGGTTTTTCCACACTAATACAAGTGCAAAAGTGGTTTCCTGCACCAACACAAGTGCGTAAAGTGGTTTTTCAACACTAACACAAGTGCGAAAAGTGGTTTTTCAACACTATCACAAGTGCAAAAAGTGTTTTTCCACACTAATAGAAGTGCAAAAGTGGTTTCCTGCAACAACACAAGTGCGAAAAGTGGTTTTTCAACACTAACACAAGTGCGAAAAGTGGTTTTTCAACACTATCACAAGTGCAAAAAGGGTTTTTTCCACACTAATACAAGTGCGAAAAGTGGTTTTTCCACACTAATATAAGTGCAAAAGTGGTTTCCTGCACCAACACAAGTGCGAAAAGTGGTTTTTCAACACTATCACAAGTGCAAAAAGGGTTTTTTCCACACTAATACAAGTGCGAAAAGTGGTTTTTCCACACTAATACAAGTGCAAAAGTGGTTTCCTGCACCAACACAAGTGCGAAAAGTGGTTTTTCAACACTAACACAAGTGCGAAAAGTGGTTTTTCAACACTATCACAACTGCAAAAGTGTTTTTTCCACACTAATACAAGTGCAAAAGTGGTTTTTCAACACTAACACAAGTGCGAAAAGTCGTTTTTCAACACTAACACAAGTGCGAAAAGTGGTTTTTCAACAATAACACAAGTGCGAAAAGTGGTTTTTCCACACTAATACAAGTGCAAAAGTGGTTTCCTGCACCAACACAAATGCAAAAAGTGGTTTTTCAACACTAACACAAGTGCGAAAAGTGGTTTTTCAACACTATCACAAGTGCAAAAAGTGTTTTTTCCACACTAATACAAGTGCAAAAGTGGTTTACTGCACCAACACAAGTGCGAAATGTGGTTTTTCAACACTAACACAAGTGCAAAAAGTCGTTTTTCAACACTAACACAAGTGCGAAAAGTGGTTTTTCAACAATAACACAAGGGCGAAAAGTGGTTTTTCCACACTAATACAAGTGCAAAAGTGGTTTCCTGCACCAACACAAGTGCGTAAAGTGGTTTTTCAACACTAACACAAGTGCGAAAAGTGGTTTTTCAACACTATCACAAGTGCAAAAAGTGTTTTTCCACACTAATAGAAGTGCAAAAGTGGTTTCCTGCAACAACACAAGTGCGAAAAGTGGTTTTTCAACACTAACACAAGTGCGAAAAGTGGTTTTTCAACACTATCACAAGTGCAAAAAGGGTTTTTTCCACACTAATACAAGTGCGAAAAGTGGTTTTTCCACACTAATATAAGTGCAAAAGTGGTTTCCTGCACCAACACAAGTGCGAAAAGTGGTTTTCAACACTATCACAAGTGCAAAAAGGGTTTTTTCCACACTAATACAAGTGCGAAAAGTGGTTTTTCCACACTAATACAAGTGCAAAAGTGGTTTCCTGCACCAACACAAGTGCGAAAAGTGGTTTTTCAACACTAACACAAGTGCGAAAAGTGGTTTTTCAACACTATCACAAGTGCAAATAAGTGTTTTTTCCACACTAATACAAGTGCAAAAGTGGTTTTCTGCACCAACACAGGTGCGAAAAGTGGTTTTTCAACACTAACGCAAGTGCGAAAAGTGGTTTTTCAACACTAACACAAGTGCGAAAAGTGGTTTTTCCACACTAATACAAGTGCAAAAGTGGTTTCCTGCACCAACACAAGTGCGAAAAGTGGTTTTTCAACACTAACACAAGTGCGAAAAGTGGTTTTTCAACACTATCACAACTGCAAAAGTGTTTTTTCCACACTAATGCAAGTGCAAAAGTGGTTTTTCAACACTAACACAAGTGCGAAAAGTCGTTTTTCAACACTAACACAAGTGCGAAAAGTGGTTTTTCAACAATAACACAAGTGCGAAAAGTGGTTTTTCCACACTAATACAAGTGCAAAAGTGGTTTCCTGCACCAACACAAATGCAAAAAGTGGTTTTTCAACACTAACACAAGTGCGAAAAGTGGTTTTTCAACACTATCACAAGTGCAAAAAGTGTTTTTTCCACACTAATACAAGTGCAAAAGTGGTTTTCTGCACCAACACAAGTGCGAAAAGTGGTTTTTCAACACTAACGCAAGTGCGAAAAGTGGTTTTTCTACAGTATCACAAGTGCAAAAAGTGTTTTTTCCACACTAATACAAGTGCAAAAGTGGTTTCCTGCACCAACACAAGTGCGAAAAGTGGTTTTTCAACATTAACACAAGTGTGAAAAGTGGTTTTTCAACACTAACACAAGTGCGAAAAGTGGTTTTTCCACACTAATACAAGTGCAAAAGTGGTTTCCTGCACCAACACAAGTGCGAAAAGTGGTTTTTCAACACTAACACAAGTGCGAAAAGTGGTTTTTCAACACTATCACAAGTGCAAAAGTGTTTTTTCCACACTAATACAAGTGCAAAAGTGGTTTCCTGCACCAACACAAGTGCGAAAAGTGGTTTTTCAACACCAACACAAGTGCGAAAAGTGGTTTTTCAACACTAACACAAGTGCGAAAAGTGGTTTTTCAACATTAATACAAGTGCAAAAGTGGTTTCCTGCACCAACACAAGTGCGAAAGTGGTTTTTCAACACTAACACAAGTGCGAAAAGTGGTTTTTCAACACTAACACAAGTGCGAAAAGTGGTTTTTCCACACTAATACAAATGCAAAAGTGGTTTCTTGCACCAACACAAATGCAAAAAGTGGTTTTTCAACACTAACACAAGTGCGAAAAGTGGTTTTTCAACACTATCACAAGTGCAAAAAGTGTTTTTTCCACACTAATACAAGTGCAAAAGTGGTTTTCTGCACCAACACAGGTGCAAAAAGTGTTTTTTCAACACTAACGCAAGTGCGAAAAGTGGTTTTTCAACACTAACACAAGTGCGAAAAGTGGTTTTTCCACACTAATACAAGTGCAAAAGTGGTTTCCTGCACCAACACAAGTGCGAAAAGTGGTTTTTCAACACTAACACAAGTGCGAAAAGTGGTTTTTCAACACTATCACAAGTGCAAAAAGTGTTTTTTCCACACTAACACAAGTGCGAAAATTGGTTTTCAACACTAACACAAGTGCGAAAAGTGTTTTTTCAACACTATCACAGTTGCGAAAAGTGGTTTTTCAACAATAACACAAGTGCGAAAAGTGGTTTTTCCACACTAATACAAGTGCAGAAGTGGTTTCCTGCACCAACACAAGTGCGAAAAGTGGTTTTTCAACACTAACACAAGTGCGAAAATTGGTTTTTCAACACTAACACAAGTGCGAAAAGTGTTTTTTCAACACTAACACAAGTGCGAAAAGTGTTTTTTCCACAATAATACAAGTACAAAACTGGTTTCCTGCACCAACAAAAGTGCGAAAAGTGGTTTTTCAACACTAACACAAGTGCGAAAAGTGGTTTTTCAACACTAATACAAGTGCAAAAGTGGTTTCCTGCACCAACACAAGTGCGAAAAGTGGTTTTTCAACACTAACACAAGTGCGAAAAGTGGTTTTTCAACACTATCACAAGTGCAAAAAGTGTTTTTTCCACACTAATACAAGTGCAAAAGTGGTTTTCTGCACCAACACAAGTGCGAAAAGTGGTTTTTCAACACTAACACAAGTGCGAAAAGTGGTTTTTCTACAGTATCACAAGTGCAAAAAGTGTTTTTTCCACACTAATACAAGTGCAAAAGTGGTTTCCTGCACCAACACAAGTGCGAAAAGTGGTTTTTCAACATTAACACAAGTGTGAAAAGTGGTTTTTCAACACTAACACAAGTGCGAAAAGTGGTTTTTCCACACTAATACAAGTGCAAAAGTGGTTTCCTGCACCAACACAAGTGCGAAAAGTGGTTTTTCAACACTAACACAAGTGCGAAAAGTGGTTTTTCAACACTATCACAAGTGCAAAAGTGTTTTTTCCACACTAATACAAGTGCAAAAGTGGTTTCCTGCACCAACACAAGTGCGAAAATTGGTTTTTCAACACCAACACAAGTGCGAAAAGTGGTTTTTCAACACTAACACAAGTGCGAAAAGTGGTTTTTCAACATTAATACAAGTGCAAAAGTGGTTTCCTGCACCAACACAAGTGCGAAAGTGGTTTTTCAACACACACAAGTGCGAAAAGTGGTTTTTCAACACTAACACAAGTGCGAAAAGTGGTTTTTCCACACTAATACAAATGCAAAAGTGGTTTCTTGCACCAACACAAATGCAAAAAGTGGTTTTTCAACACTAACACAAGTGCGAAAAGTGGTTTTTCAACACTATCACAAGTGCAAAAAGTGTTTTTTCCACACTAATACAAGTGCAAAAGTGGTTTTCTGCACCAACACAGGTGCAAAAAGTGTTTTTTCAACACTAACGCAAGTGCGAAAAGTGGTTTTTCAACACTAACACAAGTGCGAAAAGTGGTTTTTCCACACTAATACAAGTGCAAAAGTGGTTTCCTGCACCAACACAAGTGCGAAAATTGGTTTTCAACACTAACACAAGTGCGAAAAGTGTTTTTTCAACACTATCACAGTTGCGAAAAGTGGTTTTTCAACAATAACACAAGTGCGAAAAGTGGTTTTTCCACACTAATACAAGTGCAGAAGTGGTTTCCTGCACCAACACAAGTGCGAAAGTGGTTTTTCAACACTAACACAAGTGCGAAATTGGTTTTTCAACACTAACACAAGTGCGAAAAGTGTTTTTTCAACACTAACACAAGTGCGAAAAGTGTTTTTTCCACAATAATACAAGTACAAAACTGGTTTCCTGCACCAACAAAAGTGCGAAAAGTGGTTTTTCAACACTAACACAAGTGCGAAAAGTGGTTTTTCAACACTAATACAAGTGCAAAAGTGGTTTCCTGCACCAACACAAGTGCGAAAAGTGTTTTTCAACACTAACACAAGTGCGAAAAGTGGTTTTTCAACACTAACACAAGTGCGAAAAGTGGTTTTTCCACACTAATACATGTGCAAAAGTGGTTTCCTGCACCAACACAAGTGCGAAAAGTGGTTTTTCAACACTAACACAAGTGCGAAAAGTGGTTTTTCAACACTAATACAAGTGCAAAAGTGGTTTCCTGCACCAACACAAGTGCGAAAAGTGGTTTTTCAACACTATCACAAGTGCAAAAAGGGTTTTTTCCACACTAATACAAGTGCGAAAAGTGTTTTTCCACACTAATACAAGTGCAAAAGTGGTTTCCTGCACCAACACAAGTGCGAAAAGTGGTTTTTCAACACTAACACAAGTGCGAAAAGTGGTTTTTCAACACTATCACAAGTGCAAAAAGTGTTTTTTTCCACACTGAATACAAGTGCAAAAGTGGTTTTCTGCACCAACACAGGTGCGAAAAGTGGTTTTTCAACACTAATGCAAGTGCGAAAAGTGGTTTTTCAACACTAACACAAGTGCGAAAAGTGGTTTTTCCACACTAATACAAGTGCAAAAGTGGTTTCCTGCACCAACACAAGTGCGAAAAGTGGTTTTTCAACACTAACACAAGTGCGAAAAGTGGTTTTTCAACACTATCACAAGTGCAAAAGTGTTTTTTCCACACTAATACAAGTGCAAAAGTGGTTTTTCAACACTAACACAAGTGCGAAAAGTGGTTTTTCAACACTAACACAAGTGCGAAAAGTGGTTTTTCAACACTAACACAAGTGCGAAAAGTGGTTTTTCCACACTAATACAAGTGCAAAAGTGGTTTCCTGCACCAACACAAATGCAAAAAGTGGTTTTTCAACACTAACACAAGTGCGAAAAGTGGTTTTTCAACACTATCACAAGTGCAAAAAGTGTTTTTTCCACACTAATACAAGTGCAAAAGTGGTTTTCTGCACCAACACAAGTGCGAAAAGTGGTTTTCAACACTAACGCAAGTGCGAAAAGTGGTTTTTCAACACTATCACAAGTGCAAAAAGTGTTTTTCCACACTAATAGAAGTGCAAAAGTGGTTTCCTGCAACAACACAAGTGCGAAAAGTGGTTTTTCAACACTAACACAAGTGCGAAAAGTGGTTTTTCAACACTATCACAAGTGCAAAAAGGGTTTTTCCACACTAATACAAGTGCGAAAAGTGGTTTTTCCACACTAATATAAGTGCAAAAGTGGTTTCCTGCACCAACACAAGTGCGAAAAGTGGTTTTTCAACACTATCACAAGTGCAAAAAGGGTTTTTTCCACACTAATACAAGTGCGAAAAGTGGTTTTTCCACACTAATACAAGTGCAAAAGTGGTTTCCTGCACCAACAAAGTGCGAAAAGTGGTTTTTCAACACTAACACAAGTGCGAAAAGTGGTTTTTCAACACTATCACAACTGCAAAAGTGTTTTTCCACACTAATACAAGTGCAAAAGTGGTTTTTCAACACTAACACAAGTGCGAAAAGTCGTTTTTCAACACTAACACAAGTGCGAAAAGTGGTTTTTCAACAATAACACAAGTGCGAAAAGTGGTTTTTCCACACTAATACAAGTGCAAAAGTGGTTTCCTGCACCAACACAAATGCAAAAAGTGGTTTTTCAACACTAACACAAGTGCGAAAAGTGGTTTTTCAACACTATCACAAGTGCAAAAAGTGTTTTTTCCACACTAATACAAGTGCAAAAGTGGTTTACTGCACCAACACAAGTGCGAAATGTGGTTTTTCAACACTAACACAAGTGCAAAAAGTCGTTTTTCAACACTAACACAAGTGCGAAAAGTGGTTTTTCAACAATAACACAAGGGCGAAAAGTGGTTTTTCCACACTAATACAAGTGCAAAAGTGGTTTCCTGCACCAACACAAGTGCGTAAAGTGGTTTTTCAACACTAACACAAGTGCGAAAAGTGGTTTTTCAACACTATCACAAGTGCAAAAAGTGTTTTTCCACACTAATAGAAGTGCAAAAGTGGTTTCCTGCAACAACACAAGTGCGAAAAGTGGTTTTTCAACACTAACACAAGTGCGAAAAGTGGTTTTTCAACACTATCACACATGCAAAAAGGGTTTTTTCCACACTAATACAAGTGCGAAAAGTGGTTTTTCCACACTAATATAAGTGCAAAAGTGGTTTCCTGCACCAACACAAGTGCGAAAAGTGGTTTTTCAACACTATCACAAGTGCAAAAAGGGTTTTTTCCACACTAATACAAGTGCGAAAAGTGGTTTTTCCACACTAATACAAGTGCAAAAGTGGTTTCCTGCACCAACACAAGTGCGAAAAGTGGTTTTTCAACACTAACACAAGTGCGAAAAGTGGTTTTTCAACACTATCACAAGTGCAAAAAGTGTTTTTTCCACACTAATACAAGTGCAAAAGTGGTTTTCTGCACCAACACAGGTGCGAAAAGTGGTTTTTCAACACTAACGCAAGTGCGAAAAGTGGTTTTTCAACACTAACACAAGTGCGAAAAGTGGTTTTTCCACACTAATACAAGTGCAAAAGTGGTTTCCTGCACCAACACAAGTGCGAAAAGTGGTTTTTCAACACTAACACAAGTGCGAAAAGTGGTTTTTCAACACTATCACAACTGCAAAAGTGTTTTTTCCACACTAATGCAAGTGCAAAAGTGGTTTTTCAACACTAACACAAGTGCGAAAAGTCGTTTTTCAACACTAACACAAGTGCGAAAAGTGGTTTTTCAACAATAACACAAGTGCGAAAAGTGGTTTTTCCACACTAATACAAGTGCAAAAGTGGTTTCCTGCACCAACACAAATGCAAAAAGTGGTTTTTCAACACTAACACAAGTGCGAAAAGTGGTTTTTCAACACTATCACAAGTGCAAAAAGTGTTTTTTCCACACTAATACAAGTGCAAAAGTGGTTTTCTGCACCAACACAAGTGCGAAAAGTGGTTTTTCAACACTAACGCAAGTGCGAAAAGTGGTTTTTCTACAGTATCACAAGTGCAAAAAGTGTTTTTTCCACACTAATACAAGTGCAAAAGTGGTTTCCTGCACCAACACAAGTGCGAAAAGTGGTTTTTCAACATTAACACAAGTGTGAAAAGTGGTTTTTCAACACTAACACAAGTGCGAAAAGTGGTTTTTCCACACTAATACAAGTGCAAAAGTGGTTTCCTGCACCAACACAAGTGCGAAAAGTGGTTTTTCAACACTAACACAAGTGCGAAAAGTGGTTTTTCAACACTATCACAAGTGCAAAAGTGTTTTTTCCACACTAATACAAGTGCAAAAGTGGTTTCCTGCACCAACACAAGTGCGAAAAGTGGTTTTTCAACACCAACACAAGTGCGAAAAGTGGTTTTTCAACACTAACACAAGTGCGAAAAGTGGTTTTTCAACATTAATACAAGTGCAAAAGTGGTTTCCTGCACCAACACAAGTGCGAAAGTGGTTTTTCAACACTAACACAAGTGCGAAAAGTGGTTTTTCAACACTAACACAAGTGCGAAAAGTGGTTTTTCCACACTAATACAAATGCAAAAGTGGTTTCTTGCACCAACACAAATGCAAAAAGTGGTTTTTCAACACTAACACAAGTGCGAAAAGTGGTTTTTCAACACTATCACAAGTGCAAAAAGTGTTTTTTCCACACTAATACAAGTGCAAAAGTGGTTTTCTGCACCAACACAGGTGCAAAAAGTGTTTTTTCAACACTAACGCAAGTGCGAAAAGTGGTTTTTCAACACTAACACAAGTGCGAAAAGTGGTTTTTCCACACTAATACAAGTGCAAAAGTGGTTTCCTGCACCAACACAAGTGCGAAAAGTGGTTTTTCAACACTAACACAAGTGCGAAAAGTGGTTTTTCAACACTATCACAAGTGCAAAAAGTGTTTTTTCCACACTAACACAAGTGCGAAAATTGGTTTTCAACACTAACACAAGTGCGAAAAGTGTTTTTTCAACACTATCACAGTTGCGAAAAGTGGTTTTTCAACAATAACACAAGTGCGAAAAGTGGTTTTTCCACACTAATACAAGTGCAGAAGTGGTTTCCTGCACCAACACAAGTGCGAAAAGTGGTTTTTCAACACTAACACAAGTGCGAAAATTGGTTTTTCAACACTAACACAAGTGCGAAAAGTGTTTTTTCAACACTAACACAAGTGCGAAAAGTGTTTTTTCCACAATAATACAAGTACAAAACTGGTTTCCTGCACCAACAAAAGTGCGAAAAGTGGTTTTTCAACACTAACACAAGTGCGAAAAGTGGTTTTTCAACACTAATACAAGTGCAAAAGTGGTTTCCTGCACCAACACAAGTGCGAAAAGTGGTTTTTCAACACTAACACAAGTGCGAAAAGTGGTTTTTCAACACTATCACAAGTGCAAAAAGTGTTTTTTCCACACTAATACAAGTGCAAAAGTGGTTTTCTGCACCAACACAAGTGCGAAAAGTGGTTTTTCAACACTAACACAAGTGCGAAAAGTGGTTTTTCTACAGTATCACAAGTGCAAAAAGTGTTTTTTCCACACTAATACAAGTGCAAAAGTGGTTTCCTGCACCAACACAAGTGCGAAAAGTGGTTTTTCAACATTAACACAAGTGTGAAAAGTGGTTTTTCAACACTAACACAAGTGCGAAAAGTGGTTTTTCCACACTAATACAAGTGCAAAAGTGGTTTCCTGCACCAACACAAGTGCGAAAAGTGGTTTTTCAACACTAACACAAGTGCGAAAAGTGGTTTTTCAACACTATCACAAGTGCAAAAGTGTTTTTTCCACACTAATACAAGTGCAAAAGTGGTTTCCTGCACCAACACAAGTGCGAAAATTGGTTTTTCAACACCAACACAAGTGCGAAAAGTGGTTTTTCAACACTAACACAAGTGCGAAAAGTGGTTTTTCAACATTAATACAAGTGCAAAAGTGGTTTCCTGCACCAACACAAGTGCGAAAGTGGTTTTTCAACACTAACACAAGTGCGAAAAGTGGTTTTTCAACACTAACACAAGTGCGAAAAGTGGTTTTTCCACACTAATACAAATGCAAAAGTGGTTTCTTGCACCAACACAAATGCAAAAAGTGGTTTTTCAACACTAACACAAGTGCGAAAAGTGGTTTTTCAACACTATCACAAGTGCAAAAAGTGTTTTTTCCACACTAATACAAGTGCAAAAGTGGTTTTCTGCACCAACACAGGTGCAAAAAGTGTTTTTTCAACACTAACGCAAGTGCGAAAAGTGGTTTTTCAACACTAACACAAGTGCGAAAAGTGGTTTTTCCACACTAATACAAGTGCAAAAGTGGTTTCCTGCACCAACACAAGTGCGAAAAGTGGTTTTTCAACACTAACACAAGTGCGAAAAGTGGTTTTTCAACACTATCACAAGTGCAAAAAGTGTTTTTTCCACACTAACACAAGTGCGAAAATTGGTTTTCAACACTAACACAAGTGCGAAAAGTGTTTTTTCAACACTATCACAGTTGCGAAAAGTGGTTTTTCAACAATAACACAAGTGCGAAAAGTGGTTTTTCCACACTAATACAAGTGCAGAAGTGGTTTCCTGCACCAACACAAGTGCGAAAAGTGGTTTTTCAACACTAACACAAGTGCGAAAATTGGTTTTTCAACACTAACACAAGTGCGAAAAGTGTTTTTTCAACACTAACACAAGTGCGAAAAGTGTTTTTTCCACAATAATACAAGTACAAAACTGGTTTCCTGCACCAACAAAAGTGCGAAAAGTGGTTTTTCAACACTAACACAAGTGCGAAAAGTGGTTTTTCAACACTAATACAAGTGCAAAAGTGGTTTCCTGCACCAACACAAGTGCGAAAAGTGGTTTTTCAACACTAACACAAGTGCGAAAAGTGGTTTTTCAACACTAACACAAGTGCGAAAAGTGGTTTTTCCACACTAATACAAGTGCAAAAGTGGTTTCCTGCACCAACACAAGTGCGAAAAGTGGTTTTTCAACACTAACACAAGTGCGAAAAGTGGTTTTTCAACACTAATACAAGTGCAAAAGTGGTTTCCTGCACCAACACAAGTGCGAAAAGTGGTTTTTCAACACTATCACAAGTGCAAAAAGGGTTTTTTCCACACTAATACAAGTGCGAAAAGTGGTTTTTCCACACTAATACAAGTGCAAAAGTGGTTTCCTGCACCAACACAAGTGCGAAAAGTGGTTTTTCAACACTAACACAAGTGCGAAAAGTGGTTTTTCAACACTATCACAAGTGCAAAAAGTGTTTTTTCCACACTAATACAAGTGCAAAAGTGGTTTTCTGCACCAACACAGGTGCGAAAAGTGGTTTTTCAACACTAATGCAAGTGCGAAAAGTGGTTTTTCAACACTAACACAAGTGCGAAAAGTGGTTTTTCCACACTAATACAAGTGCAAAAGTGGTTTCCTGCACCAACACAAGTGCGAAAAGTGGTTTTTCAACACTAACACAAGTGCGAAAAGTGGTTTTTCAACACTATCACAAGTGCAAAAGTGTTTTTTCCACACTAATACAAGTGCAAAAGTGGTTTTTCAACACTAACACAAGTGCGAAAAGTGGTTTTTCAACACTAACACAAGTGCGAAAAGTGGTTTTTCAACACTAACACAAGTGCGAAAAGTGGTTTTTCCACACTAATACAAGTGCAAAAGTGGTTTCCTGCACCAACACAAATGCAAAAAGTGGTTTTTCAACACTAACACAAGTGCGAAAAGTGGTTTTTCAACACTATCACAAGTGCAAAAAGTGTTTTTTCCACACTAATACAAGTGCAAAAGTGGTTTTCTGCACCAACACAAGTGCGAAAAGTGGTTTTTCAACACTAACGCAAGTGCGAAAAGTGGTTTTTCAACACTATCACAAGTGCAAAAAGTGTTTTTTCCACACTAATACAAGTGCAAAAGTGGTTTCCTGCACCAACACAAGTGCGAAAAGTGGTTTTTCAACATTAACACAAGTGTGAAAAGTCGTTTTTCAACACTAACACAAGTGCGTAAAGTGGTTTTTCCACACTAATACAAGTGCAAAAGTGGTTTCCTGCACCAACACAAGTGCGAAAAGTGGTTTTTCAACATTAACACAAGTGCGAAAAGTGGTTTTTCAACACTAACACATATGCGAAAAGTGGGTTTTCAACACTATCACAAGTGCAAAAAGTGGTTTTTCCACACTAATACAAGTGCAAAAGTTGTTTCCTGCACCAACACAAGTGCGAAAAGTGGTTTTTCAACACTAACACAAGTGCGAAAAGTGGTTTTTCAACACTATCACAAGTGCAAAAAGTGTTTTTTCCACACTAATACAAGTGCAAAAGTGTTTCCTGCACCAACACAAGTGCGAAAAGTGGTTTTTCAAAACTAACACAAGTGCCAAAAGTGGTTTTTCAACACTAACACAAGTGCGAAAAGTGGTTTTTGCACACTAATACAAGTGCAAAAGTGGTTTCCTGCACCAACACAAATGGGAAAAGTGGTTTTTCAACACTAACACAAGTGCGAAAAGTGGTTTTTCAACACTAACACAAGTGCGAAAAGTGTTTTTTCCACACTAATACAAGTGCAAAACTGGTTTCCTGCACCAACACAAGTGCGAAAAGTGGTTTTTCAAAACGAACTCAAGTGCGAAAAGTGGTTTTTCAACACTAACACAAGTGCGAAAAGTGGTTTTTCAACACTAACACAAGTGCGAAAAGTGGTTTTTCCACACTAATACAAGTGCAAAAGTGGTTTCCTGCACCAACACAAGTGCGAAAAGTGGTTTTTCAACACTAACACAAGTGCGAAAAGTGGTTTTTCAACACTAACACAAGTGCGAAAAGTGGTTTTTCAACACTAACACAAGTGCGAAAAGTGGTTTTTCAACACTAACACAAGTGCGAAAAGAGGTTTTTCCACACTAATACAAGTGCAAAAGTGGTTTCCTGCACCAACACAAGTGCGAAAAGTGGTTTTTCAACATTAACACAAGTGTGAAAAGTGGTTTTTCAACACTAACACAAGTGCGAAAAGTGGTTTTTCCACACTAATACAAGTGCAAAAGTGGTTTCCTGCACCAACACAAGTGCGAAAAGTGGTTTTTCAACACTAACACAAGTGCGAAAAGTGGTTTTTCAACACTATCACAAGTGCAAAAGTGTTTTTTCCACACTAATACAAGTGCAAAAGTGGTTTCCTGCACCAACACAAGTGCGAAAAGTGGTTTTTCAACACCAACACAAGTGCGAAAAGTGGTTTTTCAACACTAACACAAGTGCGAAAAGTGGTTTTTCAACATTAATACAAGTGCAAAAGTGGTTTCCTGCACCAACACAAGTGCGAAAGTGGTTTTTCAACACTAACACAAGTGCGAAAAGTGGTTTTTCAACACTAACACAAGTGCGAAAAGTGGTTTTTCCACACTAATACAAATGCAAAAGTGGTTTCTTGCACCAACACAAATGCAAAAAGTGGTTTTTCAACACTAACACAAGTGCGAAAAGTGGTTTTTCAACACTATCACAAGTGCAAAAAGTGTTTTTTCCACACTAATACAAGTGCAAAAGTGGTTTTCTGCACCAACACAGGTGCAAAAAGTGTTTTTTCCAACACTAACGCAAGTGCGAAAAGTGGTTTTTCAACACTAACACAAGTGCGAAAAGTGTTTTTCCACACTAATACAAGTGCAAAAGTGGTTTCCTGCACCAACACAAGTGCGAAAAGTGGTTTTTCAACACTACACAAGTGCGAAAAGTGGTTTTTCAACACTATCACAAGTGCAAAAAGTGTTTTTTCCACACTAACACAAGTGCGAAAATTGGTTTTCACACTAACACAAGTGCGAAAAGTGTTTTTTCAACACTATCACAGTTGCGAAAAGTGGTTTTTCAACAATAACACAAGTGCGAAAAGTGGTTTTTCCACACTAATACAAGTGCAGAAGTGGTTTCCTGCACCAACACAAGTGCGAAAAGTGGTTTTCAACACTAACACAAGTGCGAAAATTGGTTTTTCAACACTAACACAAGTGCGAAAAGTGTTTTTTCAACACTAACACAAGTGCGAAAAGTGTTTTTTCCACAATAATACAAGTACAAAACTGGTTTCCTGCACCAACAAAAGTGCGAAAAGTGGTTTTTCAACACTAACACAAGTGCGAAAAGTGGTTTTTCAACACTAATACAAGTGCAAAAGTGGTTTCCTGCACCAACACAAGTGCGAAAAGTGGTTTTTCAACACTAACACAAGTGCGAAAAGTGGTTTTCAACACTATCACAAGTGCAAAAAGTGTTTTTTCCACACTAATACAAGTGCAAAAGTGGTTTTCTGCACCAACACAAGTGCGAAAAGTGGTTTTTCAACACTAACACAAGTGCGAAAAGTGGTTTTTCTACAGTATCACAAGTGCAAAAAGTGTTTTTTTCCACACTAATACAAGTGCAAAAGTGGTTTCCTGCACCAACACAAGTGCGAAAAGTGTTTTTTCAACATTAACACAAGTGTGAAAAGTGGTTTTTCAACACTAACACAAGTGCGAAAAGTGGTTTTTCCACACTAATACAAGTGCAAAAGTGGTTTCCTGCACCAACACAAGTGCGAAAAGTGGTTTTTCAACACTAACACAAGTGCGAAAAGTGGTTTTTCAACACTATCACAAGTGCAAAAGTGTTTTTTCCACACTAATACAAGTGCAAAAGTGTTTCCTGCACCAACACAAGTGCGAAAATTGGTTTTTCAACACCAACACAAGTGCGAAAAGTGGTTTTTCAACACTAACACAAGTGCGAAAAGTGGTTTTTTCAACATTATACAAGTGCAAAAGTGGTTTCCTGCACCAACACAAGTGCGAAAGTGGTTTTTCAACACTAACACAAGTGCGAAAAGTGGTTTTTCAACACTAACACAAGTGCGAAAAGTGGTTTTTCCACACTAATACAAATGCAAAGTGGTTTCTTGCACCAACACAAATGCAAAAAGTGGTTTTTCAACACTAACACAAGTGCGAAAAGTGGTTTTTCAACACTATCACAAGTGCAAAAAGTGTTTTTTCACACTAATACAAGTGCAAAAGTGGTTTTCTGCACCAACACAGGTGCAAAAAGTGTTTTTTCAACACTAACGCAAGTGCGAAAAGTGGTTTTTCAACACTAACACAAGTGCGAAAAGTGGTTTTTCCACACTAATACAAGTGCAAAAGTGGTTTCCTGCACCAACACAAGTGCGAAAAGTGGTTTTTCAACACTAACACAAGTGCGAAAAGTGGTTTTTCAACACTATCACAAGTGCAAAAAGTGTTTTTTCCACACTAACACAAGTGCGAAAATTGGTTTTCAACACTAACACAAGTGCGAAAAGTGTTTTTTTCAACACTATCACAGTTGCGAAAAGTGGTTTTTCAACAATAACACAAGTGCGAAAAGTGGTTTTTCCACACTAATACAAGTGCAGAAGTGGTTTCCTGCACCAACACAAGTGCGAAAAGTGGTTTTTCAACACTAACACAAGTGCGAAAATTGGTTTTTCAACACTAACACAAGTGCGAAAAGTGTTTTTTCAACACTAACACAAGTGCGAAAAGTGTTTTTTCCACAATAATACAAGTACAAAACTGGTTTCCTGCACCAACAAAAGTGCGAAAAGTGGTTTTTCAACACTAACACAAGTGCGAAAAGTGGTTTTTCAACACTAATACAAGTGCAAAAGTGGTTTCCTGCACCAACACAAGTGCGAAAAGTGGTTTTTCAACACTAACACAAGTGCGAAAAGTGTTTTTCAACACTAACACAAGTGCGAAAAGTGGTTTTTCCACACTAATACAAGTGCAAAAGTGGTTTCCTGCACCAACACAAGTGCGAAAAGTGGTTTTTTCAACACTAACACAAGTGCGAAAAGTGGATTTTTCAACACTAATACAAGTGCAAAAGTGGTTTCCTGCACCAACACTAAGTGCGAAAAGTGGTTTTTCAACACTATCACAAGTGCAAAAAGGGTTTTTTCCACACTAATACAAGTGCGAAAAGTGGTTTTCCACACTAATACAAGTGCAAAAGTGGTTTCCTGCACCAACACAAGTGCGAAAAGTGGTTTTTCAACACTAACACAAGTGCGAAAAGTGGTTTTTCAACACTATCACAAGTGCAAAAAGTGTTTTTTTCCACACTAATACAAGTGCAAAAGTGGTTTTCTGCACCAACACAGGTGTGCGAAAAGTGGTTTTTCAACACTAATGCAAGTGCGAAAAGTGGTTTTTCAACACTAACACAAGTGCGAAAAGTGGTTTTTCCACACTAATACAAGTGCAAAAGTGGTTTCCTGCACCAACACAAGTGCGAAAAGTGGTTTTTCAACACTAACACAAGTGCGAAAAGTGGTTTTTCAACACTATCACAAGTGCAAAAGTGTTTTTTCCACACTAATACAAGTGCAAAAGTGGTTTTTCAACACTAACACAAGTGCGAAAAGTGGTTTTTCAACACTAACACAAGTGCGAAAAGTGGTTTTTCAACACTAACACAAGTGCGAAAAGTGGTTTTTCCACACTAATACAAGTGCAAAAGTGGTTTCCTGCACCAACACAAATGCAAAAAGTGGTTTTTCAACACTAACACAAGTGCGAAAAGTGGTTTTTCAACACTATCACAAGTGCAAAAAGTGTTTTTTCCACACTAATACAAGTGCAAAAGTGGTTTTCTGCACCAACACAAGTGCGAAAAGTGGTTTTTCAACACTAACGCAAGTGCGAAAAGTGGTTTTTCAACACTATCACAAGTGCAAAAAGTGTTTTTTCCACACTAATACAAGTGCAAAAGTGGTTTCCTGCACCAACACAAGTGCGAAAAGTGGTTTTTCAACATTAACACAAGTGTGAAAAGTCGTTTTTCAACACTAACACAAGTGCGTAAAGTGGTTTTTCCACACTAATACAAGTGCAAAAGTGGTTTCCTGCACCAACACAAGTGCGAAAAGTGGTTTTTCAACATTAACACAAGTGCGAAAAGTGGTTTTTCAACACTAACACATATGCGAAAAGTGGGTTTTCAACACTATCACAAGTGCAAAAAGTGGTTTTTCCACACTAATACAAGTGCAAAAGTTGTTTCCTGCACCAACACAAGTGCGAAAAGTGGTTTTTCAACACTAACACAAGTGCGAAAAGTGGTTTTTCAACACTATCACAAGTGCAAAAAGTGTTTTTTCCACACTAATACAAGTGCAAAAGTGTTTCCTGCACCAACACAAGTGCGAAAAGTGGTTTTTCAAAACTAACACAAGTGCCAAAAGTGGTTTTTCAACACTAACACAAGTGCGAAAAGTGGTTTTTGCACACTAATACAAGTGCAAAAGTGGTTTCCTGCACCAACACAAATGGGAAAAGTGGTTTTTCAACACTAACACAAGTGCGAAAAGTGGTTTTTCAACACTAACACAAGTGCGAAAAGTGTTTTTTCCACACTAATACAAGTGCAAAACTGGTTTCCTGCACCAACACAAGTGCGAAAAGTGGTTTTTCAAAACGAACTCAAGTGCGAAAAGTGGTTTTTCAACACTAACACAAGTGCGAAAAGTGGTTTTTGCACACTAATACAAGTGCAAAAGTGGTTTCCTGCACCAACACAAATGGGAAAAGTGGTTTTTCAACACTAACACAAGTGCGAAAAGTGGTTTTTCAACACTAACACAAGTGCGAAAAGTGTTTTTTCCACACTAATACAAGTGCAAAACTGGTTTCCTGCACCAACACAAGTGCGAAAAGTGGTTTTTCAAAACGAACTCAAGTGCGAAAAGTGGTTTTTCAACACTAACACAAGTGCGAAAAGTGGTTTTTCAACACTAACACAAGTGCGAAAAGTGGTTTTTCCACACTAATACAAGTGCAAAAGTGGTTTCCTGCACCAACACAAGTGCGAAAAGTGGTTTTTCAACACTAACACAAGTGCGTAAAGTGGTTTTTCAACACTATCACAAGTGCAAAAAGTGTTTTTTCCACACTAATACAAGTGCAAAAGTGGTTTCCTGCACCAACAAAAGTGCGAAAAGTGGTTTTTCAACACTAACACAAGTGCGAAAAGTGGTTTTTCCACACTAATACAAGTGCAGAAGTGGTTTCCTGCACCAACACAAGTGCGAAAAGTGGTTTTTCAACACTAACACAAGTGCGAAAATTGGTTTTTCAACACTAACACAAGTGCGAAAAGTGTTTTTTCAACACTAACACAAGTGCGAAAAGTGTTTTTTCCACAATAATACAAGTACAAAACTGGTTTCCTGCACCAACAAAAGTGCCAAAAGTGGTTTTTCAACGCTAACACAAGTGCGAAAAGTGGTTTTTCCACACTAATACAAGTGCAAAAGTGGTTTTCCTGCACCAACACAAGTGCGAAAAGTGGTTTTTCAACACTAACACAAGTGCGAAAAGTGGTTTTTCAACACTATCACAAGTGCAAAAAGGGTTTTTTCCACACTAATACAAGTGCAAAAGTGGTTTCCTGCACCAACACAAGTGTGAAAAGTGGTTTTACAACACTAACACAAGTGCAAAAAGTGGTTTTTCCACACTAATACAAGTGCAAAAGTGGTTTCCTGCACCAACACAAGTGCGAAAAGTGGTTTTTCAACACTAACACAAGTGCGAAAAGTGGTTTTTCAACACTAACACAAGTGCGAAAAGTGATTTTTCAACAATAACACAAGTGCGAAAAGTGGTTTGTCCACACTAATACAAGTGCAAAAGTGGTTTCCTGCACCAACACAAGTGCGAAAAGTGGTTTTTCAACACTAACACAAGTGCAAAAAGTGGTTTTTCAACACTAACACAAGTGCGAAAAGTGTTTTTTCAACACTAACACAAGTGCGAAAAGTGTTTTTTCCACACTAATACAAGTGCAAAAGTGGTTTCCTGCACCAACACAAGTGCGAAAAGTGGTTTTTCAACACTAACACAAGTGCGAAAAGTGGTTTTTCAACACTAATACAAGTGCAAAAGTGGTTTCCTGCACCAACACAAGTGCGAAAAGTGGTTTTTCAACACTAACACAAGTGCGAAAAGTGGTTTTTCAACACTAACACAAGTGTGAAAAGTGGTTTTTCCACACTAATACAAGTGCAAAAGTGGTTTCCTGCACCAACACAAATGCAAAAAGTGGTTTTCAACACTAACACAAGTGCGAAAAGTGGTTTTTCAACACTATCACAAGTGCAAAAAGAGTTTTTTCCACACTAATACAAGTGCAAAAGTGGTTTTCTGCACCAACACAGGTGCAAAAAGTGGTTTTTCAACACTAACGCAAGTGCGAAAAGTGGTTTTTCAACACTAACACAAGTGCGAAAAGTGGTTTTTCCAAACTAATACAAGTGCAAAAGTGGTTTCCTGCACCAACACAAGTGCGAAAAGTGGTTTTTCAACACTAACACAAGTGCGAAAAGTGGTTTTTCAACACTATCACAAGTGCAAAAGTGTTTTTTACACACTAATACAAGTGCAAAAGTGGTTTTGCAACACTAACACAAGTGCGAAAAGTGGTTTTTCAACACTATCACAAGTGCAAAAAGTGTTTTTTCCACACTAATACAAGTACAAAAGTGGTTTCCTGCACCAACACAAGTGCGAAAAGTGGTTTTTCAACACTAACACAAGTGCGAAAAGTGGTTTTTCAACACTAACACAAGTGCGAAAAGTGGTTTTTCAACACTATCACAAGTGCAAAAAGTGTTTTTTGCACACTAATACAAGTGCAAAAGTGGTTTCCTGCACCAACACAAGTGCAAAAAGTGGTTTTTCAACACTAACACAAGTGCGAAAAGTGGTTTTTCACCACTAACACAAGTGCGAAAAGTGTTTTTTCCACACTAATACAAGTGCGAAAAGTGGTTTTACAACACTAACACAAGTGCGAAAAGTGGTTTTTCCACACTAATACAAGTGCAAAAGTGGTTTCCTGCACCAACACAAGT
Organism: Myxine glutinosa; assembly: GCF_964187855.1. Lineage (NCBI taxonomy): Eukaryota > Metazoa > Chordata > Myxini > Myxiniformes > Myxinidae > Myxine > Myxine glutinosa. The sequence continues at coordinate 147,213 of NW_027616908.1, read as the reverse complement.
GCGAAAAGTGGTTTTTCAACACTAAGACAAGTGCGAAAAGTAGTTTTTCAACACTACCACAAGTGCAAAAAGTGTTTTTTCCACACTAATACAAGTACAAAAGTGGTTTCCTGCACCAACACAAGTGCGAAAAGTGGTTTTTCAACACTAACACAAGTGCAAAAAGTTGTTTTTCAACACTACCACAAGTGCAAAAAGTGTTTTTTCCACACTAATACAAGTACAAAAGTGGTTTCCTGCACCAACACAAGTGCGAAAAGTGGTTTTTCAACACTAACACAAGTGCGAAAAGTGATTTTTCAACACTAATACAAGTGCAAAAGTGGTTTCCTGCACCAACACAAGTGCGAAAAGTGGTTTTTCAACACTAACACAAGTGCGAAAAGTGGTTTTTCAACACTATCACAAGTGCAAAAAGTGTTTTTTCCACATTAATGCAAGTGCAAAAGTGGTTTCCTGCACCAACACAAGTGCGAAAAGTGGTTTTTCAACACTAACACAAGTGTGAAAAGTGGTTTTTCAACACTAACACAAGTACGAAAAGTGGTTTATCCACACTAATACAAGTGCAAAAGTGGTTTCCTGCACCAACACAAGTGCGAAAAGTGGGTTTTCAACACTAACACAAGTGCGAAAAGTGGTTTTTCAACACTATCACAAGTGCAAAAAGTGTTTTTTCCACACTAATACAAGTGCAAAAGTGGTTTCCTGCACCAACACAAGTGTGAAATGTGGTTTTTCAACACTAACACAAGTGCGAAAAGTGGTTTTTCAACACTAACACAAGTGCGAAAAGTGGTTTTTCAACAATAACACAAGTGCGAAAAGTGGTTTTTCCACACTAATACAAGTGCAAAAGTGGTTTCCTGCACCAACACAAGTGCGAAAAGTGGTTTTTCAACACTAACACAAGTGCGAAAAGTGGTTTTTCAACACTATCACAAGTGCAAAAAGTGTTTTTCCACACTAATAGAAGTGCAAAAGTGGTTTCCTGCAACAACACAAGTGCGAAAAGTGGTTTTTCAACACTAACACAAGTGCGAAAAGTGTTTTTTCCACACTAATACAAGTGCAAAAGTGGTTTCCTGCACCAACACAAGTGCGAAAAGTGGTTTTTCAACACTAACACAAGTGCGAAAAGTGGTTTTTCAACACTAATACAAGTGCAAAAGTGGTTTCCTGCACCAACACAAGTGCGAAAAGTGGTTTTTCAACACTAACACAAGTGCGAAAAGTGGTTTTTCAACACTAACACAAGTGTGAAAAGTGGTTTTTCCACACTAATACAAGTGCAAAAGTGGTTTCCTGCACCAGCACAAATGCAAAAAGTGGTTTTCAACACTAACACAAGTGCGAAAAGTGGTTTTTCAACACTATCACAAGTGCAAAAAGTGTTTTTTCCACACTAATACAAGTGCAAAAGTGGTTTTATGCACCAACACAGGTGCAAAAAGTGGTTTTTCAACACTAACGCAAGTGCGAAAAGTGGTTTTTCAACACTAACACAAGTGCGAAAAGTGGTTTTTCCAAACTAATACAAGTGCAAAAGTGGTTTCCTGCACCAACACAAGTGCGAAAAGTGGTTTTTCAACACTAACACAAGTGCGAAAAGTGGTTTTTCAACACTATCACAAGTGCAAAAGTGTTTTTTACACACCAATACAAGTGCAAAAGTGGTTTTTCAACACTAACACAAGTGCGAAAAGTGGTTTTTCAACACTATCACAAGTGCAAAAAGTGTTTTTTCCACACTAATACAAGTACAAAAGTGGTTTCCTGCACCAACACAAGTGCGAAATGTGGTTTTTCAACACTAACACAAGTGCGAAAAGTGGTTTTTCAACACTAACACAAGTGTGAAAAGTGGTTTTTCAACAATAACACAAGTGCGAAAAGTGGTTTTTCCACACTAATACAAGTGCAAAAGTGGTTTCCTGCACCAACACAAGTGCGAAAAGTGGTTTTTCAACACTAACACAAGTGCGAAAAGTGGTTTTTCAACACTATCACAAGTGCAAAAAGTGTTTTTCCACACTAATAGAAGTGCAAAAGTGGTTTCCTGCAACAACACAAGTGCGAAAAGTGGTTTTTCAACAATAACACAAGTGCGAAAAGTGTTTTTTCCACACTAATACAAGTGCAAAAGTGGTTTTCTGCACCAACACAAGTGCGAAAAGTGGTTTTTCAACACTAACACAAGTGCGAAAAGTGGTTTTTCAACACTAATACAAGTGCAAAAGTGGTTTCCTGCACCAACACAAGTGCGAAAAGTGGTTTTTCAACACTAACACAAGTGCGAAAAGTGGTTTTTCAACACTAACACAAGTGTGAAAAGTGGTTTTTCCACACTAATACAAGTGCAAAAGTGGTTTCCTGCACCAACACAAATGCAAAAAGTGGTTTTCAACACCAACACAAGTGCGAAAAGTGGTTTTTCAACACTATCACAAGTGCAAAAAGTGTTTTTTCCACACTAATACAAGTGCAAAAGTGGTTTTCTGCACCAACACAGGTGCAAAAAGTGGTTTTTCAACACTAACGCAAGTGCGAAAAGTGGTTTTTCAACACTAACACAAGTGCGAAAAGTGGTTTTTCCAAACTAATACAAGTGCAAAAGTGGTTTCCTGCACCAACACAAGTGCGAAAAGTGGTTTTTCAACACTAACACAAGTGCGAAAAGTGGTTTTTCAACACTATCACAAGTGCAAAAGTGTTTTTTACACACTAATACAAGTGCAAAAGTGGTTTTTCAACACTAACACAAGTGCGAAAAGTGGTTTTTCAACACTATCACAAGTGCAAAAAGTGTTTTTTCCACACTAATACAAGCACAAAAGTGGTTTCCTGCACCAACACAAGTGCGAAAAGTGGTTTTTCAACACTAACACAAGTGCGAAAAGTGGTTTTTCAACACTAACACAAGTGCGAAAAGTGGTTTTTCAACACTATCACAAGTGCAAAAAGTGTTTTTTGCACACTAATAGAAGTGCAAAAGTGGTTTCCTGCACCAACACAAGTGCGAAAAGTGGTTTTTCAACACTAACACAAGTGCGAAAAGTGGTTTTTCACCACTAACACAAGTGCGAAAAGTGTTTTTTCCACACTAATACAAGTGCAAAAAGTGGTTTTTCAACACTAACACAAGTGCGAAAAGTGGTTTTTCCACACTAATACAAGTGCAAAAGTGGTTTCCTGCACCAACACAAGTGCGAAAAGTGGGTTTTCAACACTAACACAAGTGCGAAAAGTGGTTTTTCAACACTATCACAAGTGCAAAAAGTGTTTTTTCCACACTAATACAAGTGCAAAAGTGGTTTACTGCACCAACACAAGTGCGAAATGTGGTTTTTCAACACTAACACAAGTGCAAAAAGTCGTTTTTCAACACTAACACAAGTGCGAAAAGTGGTTTTTCAACAATAACACAAGGGCGAAAAGTGGTTTTTCCACACTAATACAAGTGCAAAAGTGGTTTCCTGCACCAACACAAGTGCGTAAAGTGGTTTTTCAACACTAACACAAGTGCGAAAAGTGGTTTTTCAACACTATCACAAGTGCAAAAAGTGTTTTTCCACACTAATAGAAGTGCAAAAGTGGTTTCCTGCAACAACACAAGTGCGAAAAGTGGTTTTTCAACACTAACACAAGTGCGAAAAGTGGTTTTTCAACACTATCACAAGTGCAAAAAGGGTTTTTTCCACACTAATACAAGTGCGAAAAGTGGTTTTTCCACACTAATATAAGTGCAAAAGTGGTTTCCTGCACCAACACAAGTGCGAAAAGTGGTTTTTCAACACTATCACAAGTGCAAAAAGGGTTTTTTCCACACTAATACAAGTGCGAAAAGTGGTTTTTCCACACTAATACAAGTGCAAAAGTGGTTTCCTGCACCAACACAAGTGCGAAAAGTGGTTTTTCAACACTAACACAAGTGCGAAAAGTGGTTTTTCAACACTATCACAAGTGCAAAAAGTGTTTTTTCCACACTAATACAAGTGCAAAAGTGGTTTTCTGCACCAACACAGGTGCGAAAAGTGGTTTTTCAACACTAACGCAAGTGCGAAAAGTGGTTTTTCAACACTAACACAAGTGCGAAAAGTGGTTTTTCCACACTAATACAAGTGCAAAAGTGGTTTCCTGCACCAACACAAGTGCGAAAAGTGGTTTTTCAACACTAACACAAGTGCGAAAAGTGGTTTTTCAACACTATCACAACTGCAAAAGTGTTTTTTCCACACTAATACAAGTGCAAAAGTGGTTTTTCAACACTAACACAAGTGCGAAAAGTCGTTTTTCAACACTAACACAAGTGCGAAAAGTGGTTTTTCAACAATAACACAAGTGCGAAAAGTGGTTTTTCCACACTAATACAAGTGCAAAAGTGGTTTCCTGCACCAACACAAATGCAAAAAGTGGTTTTTCAACACTAACACAAGTGCGAAAAGTGGTTTTTCAACACTATCACAAGTGCAAAAAGTGTTTTTTCCACACTAATACAAGTGCAAAAGTGGTTTTCTGCACCAACACAAGTGCGAAAAGTGGTTTTTCAACACTAACGCAAGTGCGAAAAGTGGTTTTTCTACAGTATCACAAGTGCAAAAAGTGTTTTTTCCACACTAATACAAGTGCAAAAGTGGTTTCCTGCACCAACACAAGTGCGAAAAGTGGTTTTTCAACATTAACACAAGTGTGAAAAGTGGTTTTTCAACACTAACACAAGTGCGAAAAGTGGTTTTTCCACACTAATACAAGTGCAAAAGTGGTTTCCTGCACCAACACAAGTGTGAAAAGTGGTTTTTCAACACTAACACAAGTGCGAAAAGTGGTTTTTCAACACTATCACAAGTGCAAAAGTGTTTTTTCCACACTAATACAAGTGCAAAAGTGGTTTCCTGCACCAACACAAGTGCGAAAAGTGGTTTTTCAACACCAACACAAGTGCGAAAAGTGGTTTTTCAACATTAATACAAGTGCAAAAGTGGTTTCCTGCACCAACACAAGTGCGAAAGTGGTTTTTCAACACTAACACAAGTGCGAAAAGTGGTTTTTCAACACTAACACAAGTGCGAAAAGTGGTTTTTCCACACTAATACAAATGCAAAAGTGGTTTCTTGCACCAACACAAATGCAAAAAGTGGTTTTTCAACACTAACACAAGTGCGAAAAGTGGTTTTTCAACACTATCACAAGTGCAAAAAGTGTTTTTTCCACAATAATACAAGTGCAAAAGTGGTTTTCTGCACCAACACAGGTGCAAAAAGTGTTTTTTCAACACTAACGCAAGTGCGAAAAGTGGTTTTTCAACACTAACACAAGTGCGAAAAGTGGTTTTTCCACACTAATACAAGTGCAAAAGTGGTTTCCTGCACCAACACAAGTGCGAAAAGTGGTTTTTCAACACTAACACAAGTGCGAAAAGTGGTTTTTCAACACTATCACAAGTGCAAAAAGTGTTTTTTCCACACTAACACAAGTGCGAAAATTGGTTTTCAACACTAACACAAGTGTGAAAAGTGTTTTTTCAACACTATCACAGTTGCGAAAAGTGGTTTTTCAACAATAACACAAGTGCGAAAAGTGGTTTTTCCACACTAATACAAGTGCAGAAGTGGTTTCCTGCACCAACACAAGTGCGAAAAGTGGTTTTTCAACACTAACACAAGTGCGAAAATTGGTTTTTCAACACTAACACAAGTGCGAAAAGTGTTTTTTCAACACTAACACAAGTGCGAAAAGTGTTTTTTCCACAATAATACAAGTACAAAACTGGTTTCCTGCACCAACAAAAGTGCGAAAAGTGGTTTTTCAACACTAACACAAGTGCGAAAAGTGGTTTTTCAACACTAATACAAGTGCAAAAGTGGTTTCCTGCACCAACACAAGTGCGAAAAGTGGTTTTTCAACACTAACACAAGTGCGAAAAGTGGTTTTTCAACACTATCACAAGTGCAAAAAGTGTTTTTTCCACACTAATACAAGTGCAAAAGTGGTTTTCTGCACCAACACAAGTGCGAAAAGTGGTTTTTCAACACTAACGCAAGTGCGAAAAGTGGTTTTTCTACAGTATCACAAGTGCAAAAAGTGTTTTTTCCACACTAATACAAGTGCAAAAGTGGTTTCCTGCACCAACACAAGTGCGAAAAGTGGTTTTTCAACATTAACACAAGTGTGAAAAGTGGTTTTTCAACACTAACACAAGTGCGAAAAGTGGTTTTTCCACACTAATACAAGTGCAAAAGTGGTTTCCTGCACCAACACAAGTGCGAAAAGTGGTTTTTCAACACTAACACAAGTGCGAAAAGTGGTTTTTCAACACTATCACAAGTGCAAAAGTGTTTTTTCCACACTAATACAAGTGCAAAAGTGGTTTCCTGCACCAACACAAGTGCGAAAAGTGGTTTTTCAACACCAACACAAGTGCGAAAAGTGGTTTTTCAACACTAACACAAGTGCGAAAAGTGGTTTTTCAACATTAATACAAGTGCAAAAGTGGTTTCCTGCACCAACACAAGTGCGAAAGTGGTTTTTCAACACTAACACAAGTGCGAAAAGTGGTTTTTCAACACTAACACAAGTGCGAAAAGTGGTTTTTCCACACTAATACAAATGCAAAAGTGGTTTCTTGCACCAACACAAATGCAAAAAGTGGTTTTTCAACACTAACACAAGTGCGAAAAGTGGTTTTTCAACACTATCACAAGTGCAAAAAGTGTTTTTTCCACACTAATACAAGTGCAAAAGTGGTTTTCTGCACCAACACAGGTGCAAAAAGTGTTTTTTCAACACTAACGCAAGTGCGAAAAGTGGTTTTTCAACACTAACACAAGTGCGAAAAGTGGTTTTTCCACACTAATACAAGTGCAAAAGTGGTTTCCTGCACCAACACAAGTGCGAAAAGTGGTTTTTCAACACTAACACAAGTGCGAAAAGTGGTTTTTCAACACTATCACAAGTGCAAAAAGTGTTTTTTCCACACTAACACAAGTGCGAAAATTGGTTTTCAACACTAACACAAGTGCGAAAAGTGTTTTTTCAACACTATCACAGTTGCGAAAAGTGGTTTTTCAACAATAACACAAGTGCGAAAAGTGGTTTTTCCACACTAATACAAGTGCAGAAGTGGTTTCCTGCACCAACACAAGTGCGAAAAGTGGTTTTTCAACACTAACACAAGTGCGAAAATTGGTTTTTCAACACTAACACAAGTGCGAAAAGTGTTTTTTCAACACTAACACAAGTGCGAAAAGTGTTTTTTCCACAATAATACAAGTACAAAACTGGTTTCCTGCACCAACAAAAGTGCGAAAAGTGGTTTTTCAACACTAACACAAGTGCGAAAAGTGGTTTTTCAACACTAATACAAGTGCAAAAGTGGTTTCCTGCACCAACACAAGTGCGAAAAGTGGTTTTTCAACACTAACACAAGTGCGAAAAGTGGTTTTTCAACACTAACACAAGTGCGAAAAGTGGTTTTTCCACACTAATACAAGTGCAAAAGTGGTTTCCTGCACCAACACAAGTGCGAAAAGTGGTTTTTCAACACTAACACAAGTGCGAAAAGTGGTTTTTCAACACTAATACAAGTGCAAAAGTGGTTTCCTGCACCAACACAAGTGCGAAAAGTGGTTTTTCAACACTATCACAAGTGCAAAAAGGGTTTTTTCCACACTAATACAAGTGCGAAAAGTGGTTTTTCCACACTAATACAAGTGCAAAAGTGGTTTCCTGCACCAACACAAGTGCGAAAAGTGGTTTTTCAACACTATCACAAGTGCAAAAAGTGTTTTTTCCACACTAATACAAGTGCAAAAGTGGTTTTCTGCACCAACACAGGTGCGAAAAGTGGTTTTTCAACACTAATGCAAGTGCGAAAAGTGGTTTTTCAACACTAACACAAGTGCGAAAAGTGGTTTTTCCACACTAATACAAGTGCAAAAGTGGTTTCCTGCACCAACACAAGTGCGAAAAGTGGTTTTTCAACACTAACACAAGTGCGAAAAGTGGTTTTTCAACACTATCACAAGTGCAAAAGTGTTTTTTCCACACTAATACAAGTGCAAAAGTGGTTTTTCAACACTAACACAAGTGCGAAAAGTGGTTTTTCAACACTAACACAAGTGCGAAAAGTGGTTTTTCAACACTAACACAAGTGCGAAAAGTGGTTTTTCCACACTAATACAAGTGCAAAAGTGGTTTCCTGCACCAACACAAATGCAAAAAGTGGTTTTTCAACACTAACACAAGTGCGAAAAGTGGTTTTTCAACACTATCACAAGTGCAAAAAGTGTTTTTTCCACACTAATACAAGTGCAAAAGTGGTTTTCTGCACCAACACAAGTGCGAAAAGTGGTTTTTCAACACTAACGCAAGTGCGAAAAGTGGTTTTTCAACACTATCACAAGTGCAAAAAGTGTTTTTTCCACACTAATACAAGTGCAAAAGTGGTTTCCTGCACCAACACAAGTGCGAAAAGTGGTTTTTCAACATTAACACAAGTGTGAAAAGTCGTTTTTCAACACTAACACAAGTGCGAAAAGTGGTTTTTCCACACTAATACAAGTGCAAAAGTGGTTTCCTGCACCAACACAAGTGCGAAAAGTGGTTTTTCAACATTAACACAAGTGCGAAAAGTGGTTTTTCAACACTAACACATATGCGAAAAGTGGGTTTTCAACACTATCACAAGTGCAAAAAGTGGTTTTTCCACACTAATACAAGTGCAAAAGTTGTTTCCTGCACCAACACAAGTGCGAAAAGTGGTTTTTCAACACTAACACAAGTGCGAAAAGTGGTTTTTCAACACTATCACAAGTGCAAAAAGTGTTTTTTCCACACTAATACAAGTGCAAAAGTGTTTCCTGCACCAACACAAGTGCGAAAAGTGGTTTTTCAAAACTAACACAAGTGCCAAAAGTGGTTTTTCAACACTAACACAAGTGCGAAAAGTGGTTTTTGCACACTAATACAAGTGCAAAAGTGGTTTCCTGCACCAACACAAATGGGAAAAGTGGTTTTTCAACACTAACACAAGTGCGAAAAGTGGTTTTTCAACACTAACACAAGTGCGAAAAGTGTTTTTTCCACACTAATACAAGTGCAAAACTGGTTTCCTGCACCAACACAAGTGCGAAAAGTGGTTTTTCAAAACGAACTCAAGTGCGAAAAGTGGTTTTTCAACACTAACACAAGTGCGAAAAGTGGTTTTTCAACACTAACACAAGTGCGAAAAGTGGTTTTTCCACACTAATACAAGTGCAAAAGTGGTTTCCTGCACCAACACAAGTGCGAAAAGTGGTTTTTCAACACTAACACAAGTGCGTAAAGTGGTTTTTCAACACTATCACAAGTGCAAAAAGTGTTTTTTCCACACTAATACAAGTGCAAAAGTGGTTTCCTGCACCAACAAAAGTGCGACAAGTGGATTTTCAACACTAACACAAGTGCGAAAAGTGGTTTTTCCACACTAATACAAGTGCAGAAGTGGTTTCCTGCACCAACACAAGTGCGAAAAGTGGTTTTTCAACACTAACACAAGTGCGAAAATTGGTTTTTCAACACTAACACAAGTGCGAAAAGTGTTTTTTCAACACTAACACAAGTGCGAAAAGTGTTTTTTCCACAATAATACAAGTACAAAACTGGTTTCCTGCACCAACAAAAGTGCGAAAAGTGGTTTTTCAACACTAACACAAGTGCGAAAAGTGGTTTTTCAACACTAATACAAGTGCAAAAGTGGTTTCCTGCACCAACACAAGTGCGAAAAGTGGTTTTTCAACACTAACACAAGTGCGAAAAGTGGTTTTTCAACACTAACACAAGTGCGAAAAGTGGTTTTTCCATACTAATACAAGTGCAAAAGTGGTTTCCTGCACCAACACAAGTGCGAAAAGTGGTTTTTCAACACTAACACAAGTGCGAAAAGTGGTTTTTCAACACTAATACAAGTGCAAAAGTGGTTTCCTGCACCAACACAAGTGCGAAAAGTGGTTTTTCAACACTATCACAAGTGCAAAAAGGGTTTTTTCCACACTAATACAAGTGCGAAAAGTGGTTTTTCCACACTAATACAAGTGCAAAAGTGGTTTCCTGCACCAACACAAGTGTGAAAAGTGGTTTTTCAACACTAACACAAGTGCGAAAAGTGGTTTTTCAACACTATCACAAGTGCAAAAAGTGTTTTTTCCACACTAATACAAGTGCAAAAGTGGTTTTCTGCACCAACACAGGTGCGAAAAGTGGTTTTTCAACACTAATGCAAGTGTGAAAAGTGGTTTTTCAACACTAACACAAGTGCGAAAAGTGGTTTTTCCACACTAATACAAGTGCAAAAGTGGTTTCCTGCACCAACACAAGTGCGAAAAGTGGTTTTTCAACACTAACACAAGTGCGAAAAGTGGTTTTTCAACACTATCACAAGTGCAAAAGTGTTTTTTCCACACTAATACAAGTGCAAAAGTGGTTTTTCAACACTAACACAAGTGCGAAAAGTGGTTTTTCAACACTAACACAAGTGCGAAAAGTGGTTTTTCAACACTAACACAAGTGCGAAAAGTGGTTTTTCCACACTAATACAAGTGCAAAAGTGGTTTCCTGCACCAACACAAATGCAAAAAGTGGTTTTTCAACACTAACACAAGTGCGAAAAGTGGTTTTTCAACACTATCACAAGTGCAAAAAGTGTTTTTTCCACACTAATACAAGTGCAAAAGTGGTTTTCTGCACCAACACAAGTGCGAAAAGTGGTTTTTCAACACTAACGCAAGTGCGAAAAGTGGTTTTTCAACACTATCACAAGTGCAAAAAGTGTTTTTTCCACACTAATACAAGTGCAAAAGTGGTTTCCTGCACCAACACAAGTGCGAAAAGTGGTTTTTCAACATTAACACAAGTGTGAAAAGTCGTTTTTCAACACTAACACAAGTGCGAAAAGTGGTTTTTCCACACTAATACAAGTGCAAAAGTGGTTTCCTGCACCAACACAAGTGCGAAAAGTGGTTTTTCAACATTAACACAAGTGCGAAAAGTGGTTTTTCAACACTAACACATATGCGAAAAGTGGGTTTTCAACACTATCACAAGTGCAAAAAGTGGTTTTTCCACACTAATACAAGTGCAAAAGTTGTTTCCTGCACCAACACAAGTGCGAAAAGTGGTTTTTCAACACTAACACAAGTGCGAAAAGTGGTTTTTCAACACTATCACAAGTGCAAAAAGTGTTTTTTCCACACTAATACAAGTGCAAAAGTGTTTCCTGCACCAACACAAGTGCGAAAAGTGGTTTTTCAAAACTAACACAAGTGCCAAAAGTGGTTTTTCAACACTAACACAAGTGCGAAAAGTGGTTTTTGCACACTAATACAAGTGCAAAAGTGGTTTCCTGCACCAACACAAATGGGAAAAGTGGTTTTTCAACACTAACACAAGTGCGAAAAGTGGTTTTTCAACACTAACACAAGTGCGAAAAGTGTTTTTTCCACACTAATACAAGTGCAAAACTGGTTTCCTGCACCAACACAAGTGCGAAAAGTGGTTTTTCAAAACGAACTCAAGTGCGAAAAGTGGTTTTTCAACACTAACACAAGTGCGAAAAGTGGTTTTTCAACACTAACACAAGTGCGAAAAGTGGTTTTTCCACACTAATACAAGTGCAAAAGTGGTTTCCTGCACCAACACAAGTGCGAAAAGTGGTTTTTCAACACTAACACAAGTGCGTAAAGTGGTTTTTCAACACTATCACAAGTGCAAAAAGTGTTTTTTCCACACTAATACAAGTGCAAAAGTGGTTTCCTGCACCAACACAAGTGCGAAAAGTGGTTTTTCAACACTAATACAAGTGCAAAAGTGGTTTCCTGCACCAACACAAGTGCGAAAAGTGGTTTTACAACACTAACACAAGTGCGAAAAGTGGTTTTTCAACACTATCACAAGTGCAAAAAGTGTTTTTTCCACACTAATACAAGTGCAAAAGTGGTTTCCTGCACCAACACAAGTGCGAAAAGTGGTTTTTCAACACTAACACAAGTGCAAAAAGTGGGTTTTTCAACACTAACACAAGTGCGAAAAGTGGTTTATCCACACTAATACAAGTGCAAAAGTGGTTTCCTGCACCAACACAAGTGCGAAAAGTGGTTTTTCAACACTAACACAAGTGCGAAAAGTGGTTTTTCAACACTAACACAAGTGCGAAAAGTGATTTTTCAACAATAACACAAGTGCGAAAAGTGGTTTTTCCACACTAATACAAGTGCAAAAGTGGTTTCCTGCACCAACACAAGTGCGAAAAGTGGTTTTTCAACACAAACACAAGTGCGAAAATTGGTTTTTCAACACTAACACAAGTGCGAAAAGTGTTTTTTCAACACTAACACAAGTGCGAAAAGTGTTTTTTCCACACTAATACAAGTACAAAAGTGGTTTCCTGCACCAACACAAGTGCGAAAAGTGGTTTTTCAACACTAACACAAGTGCGAAAAGTGGTTTTTCAACACTAATACAAGTGCAAAAGTGGTTTCCTGCACCAACACAAGTGCGAAATGTGGTTTTTCAACACTAACACAAGTGCGAAAAGTGGTTTTTCAACGCTAACATAAGTGCGAAAAGTGGTTTTTCCACACTAATACAAGTGCAAAAGTGGTTTTCCTGCACCAACACAAGTGCGAAAAGTGGTTTTTCAACACTAACACAAGTGCGAAAAGTGGTTTTTCAACACTATCACAAGTGCAAAAAGGGTTTTTTCCACACTAATACAAGTGCAAAAGTGGTTTCCTGCACCAACACAAGTGTGAAAAGTGGTTTTACAACACTAACACAAGTGCAAAAAGTGGTTTTTCCACACTAATACAAGTGCAAAAGTGGTTTCCTGCACCAACACAAGTGCGAAAAGTGGTTTTTCAACACTAACACAAGTGCGAAAAGTGGTTTTTCAACACTAACACAAGTGCGAAAAGTGATTTTTCAACAATAACACAAGTGCGAAAAGTGGTTTGTCCACACTACGACAAGTGCAAAAGTGGTTTCCTGCACCAACACAAGTGCGAAAAGTGGTTTTTCAACACTAACACAAGTGCAAAAAGTGTTTTTTCAACACTAACACAAGTGCGAAAAGTGTTTTTTCAACACTAACACAAGTGCGAAAAGTGTTTTTTCCACACTAATACAAGTGCAAAAGTGGTTTCCTGCACCAACACAAGTGCGAAAAGTGGTTTTTCAACACTAACACAAGTGCGAAAAGTGGTTTTTCAACACTAATACAAGTGCAAAAGTGGTTTCCTGCACCAACACAAGTGCGAAAAGTGGTTTTTCAACACTAACACAAGTGCGAAAAGTGGTTTTTCAACACTAACACAAGTGTGAAAAGTGGTTTTTCCACACTAATACAAGTGCAAAAGTGGTTTCCTGCACCAACACAAATGCAAAAAGTGGTTTTCAACACTAACACAAGTGCGAAAAGTGGTTTTTCAACACTATCACAAGTGCAAAAAGAGTTTTTTCCACACTAATACAAGTGCAAAAGTGGTTTTCTGCACCAACACAGGTGCAAAAAGTGGTTTTTCAACACTAACGCAAGTGCGAAAAGTGGTTTTTCAACACTAACACAAGTGCGAAAAGTGGTTTTTCCAAACTAATACAAGTGCAAAAGTGGTTTCCTGCACCAACACAAGTGCGAAAAGTGGTTTTTCAACACTAACACAAGTGCGAAAAGTGGTTTTTCAACACTATCACAAGTGCAAAAGTGTTTTTTACACACTAATACAAGTGCAAAAGTGGTTTTGCAACACTAACACAAGTGCGAAAAGTGGTTTTTCAACACTATCACAAGTGCAAAAAGTGTTTTTTCCACACTAATACAAGTACAAAAGTGGTTTCCTGCACCAACACAAGTGCGAAAAGTGGTTTTTCAACACTAACACAAGTGCGAAAAGTGGTTTTTCAACACTAACACAAGTGCGAAAAGTGGTTTTTCAACACTATCACAAGTGCAAAAAGTGTTTTTTGCACACTAATACAAGTGCAAAAGTGGTTTCCTGCACCAACACAAGTGCGAAAAGTGGTTTTTCAACACTAACACAAGTGCGAAAAGTGGTTTTTCACCACTAACACAAGTGCGAAAAGTGTTTTTTCCACACTAATACAAGTGCGAAAAGTGGTTTTACAACACTAACACAAGTGCGAAAAGTGTTTTTTCCACACTAATACAAGTGCAAAAGTGGTTTCCTGCACCAACACAAGTGCGAAAAGTGGTTTTTCAACACTAAGACAAGTGCGAAAAGTAGTTTTTCAACACTACCACAAGTGCAAAAAGTGTTTTTTCCACACTAATACAAGTACAAAAGTGGTTTCCTGCACCAACACAAGTGCGAAAAGTGGTTTTTCAACACTAACACAAGTGCAAAAAGTTGTTTTTCAACACTACCACAAGTGCAAAAAGTGTTTTTTCCACACTAATACAAGTACAAAAGTGGTTTCCTGCACCAACACAAGTGCGAAAAGTGGTTTTTCAACACTAACACAAGTGCGAAAAGTGATTTTTCAACACTAATACAAGTGCAAAAGTGGTTTCCTGCACCAACACAAGTGTGAAAAGTGGTTTTTCAACACTAACACAAGTGCGAAAAGTGGTTTTTCAACACTATCACAAGTGCAAAAAGTGTTTTTTCCACATTAATGCAAGTGCAAAAGTGGTTTCCTGCACCAACACAAGTGCGAAAAGTGGTTTTTCAACACTAACACAAGTGCGAAAAGTGGTTTTTCAACACTAACACAAGTGCGAAAAGTGGTTTATCCACACTAATACAAGTGCAAAAGTGGTTTCCTGCACCAACACAAGTGCGAAAAGTGGGTTTTCAACACTAACACAAGTGCGAAAAGTGGTTTTTCAACACTATCACAAGTGCAAAAAGTGTTTTTTCCACACTAATACAAGTGCAAAAGTGGTTTCCTGCACCAACACAAGTGCGAAATGTGGTTTTTCAACACTAACACAAGTGCGAAAAGTGGTTTTTCAACACTAACACAAGTGCGAAAAGTGGTTTTTCAACAATAACACAAGTGCGAAAAGTGGTTTTTCCACACTAATACAAGTGCAAAAGTGGTTTCCTGCACCAACACAAGTGCGAAAAGTGGTTTTTCAACACTAACACAAGTGCGAAAAGTGGTTTTTCAACACTATCACAAGTGCAAAAAGTGTTTTTCCACACTAATAGAAGTGCAAAAGTGGTTTCCTGCAACAACACAAGTGCGAAAAGTGGTTTTTCAACACTAACACAAGTGCGAAAAGTGTTTTTTCCACACTAATACAAGTGCAAAAGTGGTTTCCTGCACCAACACAAGTGCGAAAAGTGGTTTTTCAACACTAACACAAGTGCGAAAAGTGGTTTTTCAACACTAATACAAGTGCAAAAGTGGTTTCCTGCACCAACACAAGTGCGAAAAGTGGTTTTTCAACACTAACACAAGTGCGAAAAGTGGTTTTTCAACACTAACACAAGTGTGAAAAGTGGTTTTTCCACACTAATACAAGTGCAAAAGTGGTTTCCTGCACCAGCACAAATGCAAAAAGTGGTTTTCAACACTAACACAAGTGCGAAAAGTGGTTTTTCAACACTATCACAAGTGCAAAAAGTGTTTTTTCCACACTAATACAAGTGCAAAAGTGGTTTTCTGCACCAACACAGGTGCAAAAAGTGGTTTTTCAACACTAACGCAAGTGCGAAAAGTGGTTTTTCAACACTAACACAAGTGCGAAAAGTGGTTTTTCCAAACTAGTACAAGTGCAAAAGTGGTTTCCTGCACCAACACAAGTGCGAAAAGTGGTTTTTCAACACTAACACAAGTGCGAAAAGTGGTTTTTCAACACTATCACAAGTGCAAAAGTGTTTTTTACACACTAATACAAGTGCAAAAGTGGTTTTTCAACACTAACACAAGTGCGAAAAGTGGTTTTTCAACACTATCACAAGTGCAAAAAGTGTTTTTTCCACACTAATACAAGTACAAAAGTGGTTTCCTGCACCAACACAAGTGCGAAATGTGGTTTTTCAACACTAACACAAGTGCGAAAAGTGGTTTTTCAACACTAACACAAGTGTGAAAAGTGGTTTTTCAACAATAACACAAGTGCGAAAAGTGGTTTTTCCACACTAATACAAGTGCAAAAGTGGTTTCCTGCACCAACACAAGTGCGAAAAGTGGTTTTTCAACACTAACACAAGTGCGAAAAGTGGTTTTTCAACACTATCACAAGTGCAAAAAGTGTTTTTCCACACTAATAGAAGTGCAAAAGTGGTTTCCTGCAACAACACAAGTGCGAAAAGTGGTTTTTCAACAATAACACAAGTGCGAAAAGTGTTTTTTCCACACTAATACAAGTGCAAAAGTGGTTTCCTGCACCAACACAAGTGCGAAAAGTGGTTTTTCAACACTAACACAAGTGCGAAAAGTGGTTTTTCAACACTAATACAAGTGCAAAAGTGGTTTCCTGCAGCAACACAAGTGCGAAAAGTGGTTTTTCAACACTAACACAAGTGCGAAAAGTGGTTTTTCAACACTAACACAAGTGTGAAAAGTGGTTTTTCCACACTAATACAAGTGCAAAAGTGGTTTCCTGCACCAACACAAATGCAAAAAGTGGTTTTTCAAAACTAACACAAGTGCCAAAAGTGGTTTTTCAACACTAACACAAGTGCGAAAAGTGGTTTTTGCACACTAATACAAGTGCAAAAGTGGTTTCCTGCACCAACACAAATGGGAAAAGTGGTTTTTCAACACTAACACAAGTGCGAAAAGTGGTTTTTCAACACTAACACAAGTGCGAAAAGTGTTTTTTCCACACTAATACAAGTGCAAAACTGGTTTCCTGCACCAACACAAGTGCGAAAAGTGGTTTTTCAAAACTAACACAAGTGCCAAAAGTGGTTTTTCAACACTAACACAAGTGCGAAAAGTGGTTTTTGCACACTAATACAAGTGCAAAAGTGGTTTCCTGCACCAACACAAATGGGAAAAGTGGTTTTTCAACACTAACACAAGTGCGAAAAGTGGTTTTTCAACACTAACACAAGTGCGAAAAGTGTTTTTTCCACACTAATACAAGTGCAAAACTGGTTTCCTGCACCAACACAAGTGCGAAAAGTGGTTTTTCAAAACGAACTCAAGTGCGAAAAGTGGTTTTTCAACACTAACACAAGTGCGAAAAGTGGTTTTTCAACACTAACACAAGTGCGAAAAGTGGTTTTTCCACACTAATACAAGTGCAAAAGTGGTTTCCTGCACCAACACAAGTGCGAAAAGTGGTTTTTCAACACTAACACAAGTGCGTAAAGTGGTTTTTCAACACTATCACAAGTGCAAAAAGTGTTTTTTCCACACTAATACAAGTGCAAAAGTGGTTTCCTGCACCAACACAAGTGCGAAAAGTGGTTTTTCAACACTAATACAAGTGCAAAAGTGGTTTCCTGCACCAACACAAGTGCGAAAAGTGGTTTTACAACACTAACACAAGTGCGAAAAGTGGTTTTTCAACACTATCACAAGTGCAAAAAGTGTTTTTTCCACACTAATACAAGTGCAAAAGTGGTTTCCTGCACCAACACAAGTGCGAAAAGTGGTTTTTCAACACTAACACAAGTGCAAAAAGTGGGTTTTTCAACACTAACACAAGTGCGAAAAGTGGTTTATCCACACTAATACAAGTGCAAAAGTGGTTTCCTGCACCAACACAAGTGCGAAAAGTGGTTTTTCAACACTAACACAAGTGCGAAAAGTGGTTTTTCAACACTAACACAAGTGCGAAAAGTGATTTTTCAACAATAACACAAGTGCGAAAAGTGGTTTTTCCACACTAATACAAGTGCAAAAGTGGTTTCCTGCACCAACACAAGTGCGAAAAGTGGTTTTTCAACACAAACACAAGTGCGAAAATTGGTTTTTCAACACTAACACAAGTGCGAAAAGTGTTTTTTCAACACTAACACAAGTGCGAAAAGTGTTTTTTCCACACTAATACAAGTACAAAAGTGGTTTCCTGCACCAACACAAGTGCGAAAAGTGGTTTTTCAACACTAACACAAGTGCGAAAAGTGGTTTTTCAACACTAATACAAGTGCAAAAGTGGTTTCCTGCACCAACACAAGTGCGAAATGTGGTTTTTCAACACTAACACAAGTGCGAAAAGTGGTTTTTCAACGCTAACACAAGTGCGAAAAGTGGTTTTTCCACACTAATACAAGTGCAAAAGTGGTTTTCCTGCACCAACACAAGTGCGAAAAGTGGTTTTTCAACACTAACACAAGTGCGAAAAGTGGTTTTTCAACACTATCACAAGTGCAAAAAGGGTTTTTTCCACACTAATACAAGTGCAAAAGTGGTTTCCTGCACCAACACAAGTGTGAAAAGTGGTTTTACAACACTAACACAAGTGCAAAAAGTGGTTTTTCCACACTAATACAAGTGCAAAAGTGGTTTCCTGCACCAACACAAGTGCGAAAAGTGGTTTTTCAACACTAACACAAGTGCGAAAAGTGGTTTTTCAACACTAACACAAGTGCGAAAAGTGATTTTTCAACAATAACACAAGTGCGAAAAGTGGTTTGTCCACACTACGACAAGTGCAAAAGTGGTTTCCTGCACCAACACAAGTGCGAAAAGTGGTTTTTCAACACTAACACAAGTGCAAAAAGTGGTTTTTCAACACTAACACAAGTGCGAAAAGTGTTTTTTCAACACTAACACAAGTGCGAAAAGTGTTTTTTCCACACTAATACAAGTGCAAAAGTGGTTTCCTGCACCAACACAAGTGCGAAAAGTGGTTTTTCAACACTAACACAAGTGCGAAAAGTGGTTTTTCAACAATAATACAAGTGCAAAAGTGGTTTCCTGCACCAACACAAGTGCGAAAAGTGGTTTTTCAACACTAACACAAGTGCGAAAAGTGGTTTTTCAACACTAACACAAGTGTGAAAAGTGGTTTTTCCACACTAATACAAGTGCAAAAGTGGTTTCCTGCACCAACACAAATGCAAAAAGTGGTTTTCAACACTAACACAAGTGCGAAAAGTGGTTTTTCAACACTATCACAAGTGCAAAAAGAGTTTTTTCCACACTAATACAAGTGCAAAAGTGGTTTTCTGCACCAACACAGGTGCAAAAAGTGGTTTTTCAACACTAACGCAAGTGCGAAAAGTGGTTTTTCAACACTAACACAAGTGCGAAAAGTGGTTTTTCCAAACTAATACAAGTGCAAAAGTGGTTTCCTGCACCAACACAAGTGCGAAAAGTGGTTTTTCAACACTAACACAAGTGCGAAAAGTGGTTTTTCAACACTATCACAAGTGCAAAAGTGTTTTTTACACACTAATACAAGTGCAAAAGTGGTTTTGCAACACTAACACAAGTGCGAAAAGTGGTTTTTCAACACTATCACAAGTGCAAAAAGTGTTTTTTCCACACTAATACAAGTACAAAAGTGGTTTCCTGCACCAACACAAGTGCGAAAAGTGGTTTTTCAACACTAACACAAGTGCGAAAAGTGTTTTTTCCACACTAATACAAGTGCAAAAGTGGTTTCCTGCACCAACACAAGTGCGAAAAGTGGTTTTACAACACTAACACAAGTGCGAAAAGTGGTTTTTCCACACTAATACAAGTGCAAAAGTGGTTTCCTGCACCAACACAAGTGCGAAAAGTGGTTTTTCCACACTAATACAAGTGCAAAAGTGGTTTCCTGCACCAACACAAGTGCGAAAAGTGGTTTTTCAACACTAACACAAGTGCGAAAAGTGGTTTTTCAACACTAACACAAGTGCGAAAAGTGGTTTATCCACACTAATACAAGTGCAAAAGTGGTTTCCTGCACCAACACAAGTGCGAAAAGTGGGTTTTCAACACTAACACAAGTGCGAAAAGTGGTTTTTCAACACTATCACAAGTGCAAAAAGTGTTTTTTCCACACTAATACAAGTGCAAAAGTGGTTTCCTGCACCAACACAAGTGCGAAATGTGGTTTTTCAACACTAACACAAGTGCGAAAAGTGATTTTTCAACACTAATACAAGTGCAAAAGTGGTTTCCTGCACCAACACAAGTGTGAAAAGTGGTTTTTCAACACTAACACAAGTGCGAAAAGTGGTTTTTCAACAATAACACAAGTGCGAAAAGTGGTTTTTCCACACTAATACAAGTGCAAAAGTGGTTTCCTGCACCAACACAAGTGCGAAAAGTGGTTTTATAACACTAACACAAGTGCGAAAAGTGGTTTTTCAACACTATCACAAGTGCAAAAAGTGTTTTTCCACACTAATAGAAGTGCAAAAGTGGTTTCCTGCAACAACACAAGTGCGAAAAGTGGTTTTTCAACACTAACACAAGTGCGAAAAGTGTTTTTTCCACACTAATACAAGTGCAAAAGTGGTTTCCTGCACCAACACAAGTGCGAAAAGTGGTTTTTCAACACTAACACAAGTGCGAAAAGTGGTTTTTCAACACTAATACAAGTGCAAAAGTGGTTTCCTGCACCAACACAAGTGCGAAAAGTGGTTTTTCAACACTAACACAAGTGCGAAAAGTGGTTTTTCAACACTAACACAAGTGCGAAAAGTGGTTTTTCAACACTAACACAAGTGTTAAAAGTGGTTTTTCCACACTAATACAAGTGCAAAAGTGGTTTCCTGCACCAGCACAAATGCAAAAAGTGGTTTTCAACACTAACACAAGTGCGAAAAGTGGTTTTTCAACACTATCACAAGTGCAAAAAGTGTTTTTTCCACACTAATACAAGTGCAAAAGTGGTTTTCTGCACCAACACAGGTGCAAAAAGTGGTTTTTCAACACTAACGCAAGTGCGAAAAGTGGTTTTTCAACACTAACACAAGTGCGAAAAGTGGTTTTTCCAAACTAATACAAGTGCAAAAGTGGTTTCCTGCACCAACACAAGTGCGAAAAGTGGTTTTTCAACACTAACACAAGTGCGAAAAGTGGTTTTTCAACACTATCACAAGTGCAAAAGTGTTTTTTACACACTAATACAAGTGCAAAAGTGGTTTTTCAACACTAACACAAGTGCGAAAAGTGGTTTTTCAACACTATCACAAGTGCAAAAAGTGTTTTTTCCACACTAATACAAGTACAAAAGTGGTTTCCTGCACCAACACAAGTGCGAAATGTGGTTTTTCAACACTAACACAAGTGCGAAAAGTGGTTTTTCAACACTAACACAAGTGTGAAAAGTGGTTTTTCAACAATAACACAAGTGCGAAAAGTGGTTTTTCCACACTAATACAAGTGCAAAAGTGGTTTCCTGCACCAACACAAGTGCGAAAAGTGGTTTTTCAACACTAACACAAGTGCGAAAAGTGGTTTTTCAACACTATCACAAGTGCAAAAAGTGTTTTTTCCACACTAATACAAGTACAAAAGTGGTTTCCTGCACCAACACAAGTGCGAAAAGTGGTTTTTCAACACTAACACAAGTGCGAAAAGTGTTTTTTCCACACTAATACAAGTGCAAAAGTGGTTTCCTGCACCAACACAAGTGCGAAAAGTGGTTTTACAACACTAACACAAGTGCGAAAAGTGGTTTTTCCACACTAATACAAGTGCAAAAGTGGTTTCCTGCACCAACACAAGTGCGAAAAGTGGTTTTTCCACACTAATACAAGTGCAAAAGTGGTTTCCTGCACCAACACAAGTGCGAAAAGTGGTTTTTCAACACTAACACAAGTGCGAAAAGTGGTTTTTCAACACTAACACAAGTGCGAAAAGTGGTTTATCCACACTAATACAAGTGCAAAAGTGGTTTCCTGCACCAACACAAGTGCGAAAAGTGGGTTTTCAACACTAACACAAGTGCGAAAAGTGGTTTTTCAACACTATCACAAGTGCAAAAAGTGTTTTTTCCACACTAATACAAGTGCAAAAGTGGTTTCCTGCACCAACACAAGTGCGAAATGTGGTTTTTCAACACTAACACAAGTGCGAAAAGTGATTTTTCAACACTAATACAAGTGCAAAAGTGGTTTCCTGCACCAACACAAGTGTGAAAAGTGGTTTTTCAACACTAACACAAGTGCGAAAAGTGGTTTTTCAACAATAACACAAGTGCGAAAAGTGGTTTTTCCACACTAATACAAGTGCAAAAGTGGTTTCCTGCACCAACACAAGTGCGAAAAGTGGTTTTATAACACTAACACAAGTGCGAAAAGTGGTTTTTCAACACTATCACAAGTGCAAAAAGTGTTTTTCCACACTAATAGAAGTGCAAAAGTGGTTTCCTGCAACAACACAAGTGCGAAAAGTGGTTTTTCAACACTAACACAAGTGCGAAAAGTGTTTTTTCCACACTAATACAAGTGCAAAAGTGGTTTCCTGCACCAACACAAGTGCGAAAAGTGGTTTTTCAACACTAACACAAGTGCGAAAAGTGGTTTTTCAACACTAATACAAGTGCAAAAGTGGTTTCCTGCACCAACACAAGTGCGAAAAGTGGTTTTTCAACACTAACACAAGTGCGAAAAGTGGTTTTTCAACACTAACACAAGTGCGAAAAGTGGTTTTTCAACACTAACACAAGTGTGAAAAGTGGTTTTTCCACACTAATACAAGTGCAAAAGTGGTTTCCTGCACCAGCACAAATGCAAAAAGTGGTTTTCAACACTAACACAAGTGCGAAAAGTGGTTTTTCAACACTATCACAAGTGCAAAAAGTGTTTTTTCCACACTAATACAAGTGCAAAAGTGGTTTTCTGCACCAACACAGGTGCAAAAAGTGGTTTTTCAACACTAACGCAAGTGCGAAAAGTGGTTTTTCAACACTAACACAAGTGCGAAAAGTGGTTTTTCCAAACTAATACAAGTGCAAAAGTGGTTTCCTGCACCAACACAAGTGCGAAAAGTGGTTTTTCAACACTAACACAAGTGCGAAAAGTGGTTTTTCAACACTATCACAAGTGCAAAAGTGTTTTTTACACACTAATACAAGTGCAAAAGTGGTTTTTCAACACTAACACAAGTGCGAAAAGTGGTTTTTCAACACTATCACAAGTGCAAAAAGTGTTTTTTCCACACTAATACAAGTACAAAAGTGGTTTCCTGCACCAACACAAGTGCGAAATGTGGTTTTTCAACACTAACACAAGTGCGAAAAGTGGTTTTTCAACACTAACACAAGTGTGAAAAGTGGTTTTTCAACAATAACACAAGTGCGAAAAGTGGTTTTTCCACACTAATACAAGTGCAAAAGTGGTTTCCTGCACCAACACAAGTGCGAAAAGTGGTTTTTCAACACTAACACAAGTGCGAAAAGTGGTTTTTCAACACTATCACAAGTGCAAAAAGTGTTTTTCCACACTAATAGAAGTGCAAAAGTGGTTTCCTGCAACAACACAAGTGCGAAAAGTGGTTTTTCAACAATAACACAAGTGCGAAAAGTGTTTTTTCCACACTAATACAAGTGCAAAAGTGGTTTCCTGCACCAATACAAGTGCGAAAAGTGGTTTTTCAACACTAACACAAGTGCGAAAAGTGGTTTTTCAACACTAATACAAGTGCAAAAGTGGTTTCCTGCAGCAACACAAGTGCGAAAAGTGGTTTTTCAACACTAACACAAGTGCGAAAAGTGGTTTTTCAACACTAACACAAGTGTGAAAAGTGGTTTTTCCACACTAATACAAGTGCAAAAGTGGTTTCCTGCACCAACACAAATGCAAAAAGTGGTTTTCAACACCAACACAAGTGCGAAAAGTGGTTTTTCAACACTATCACAAGTGCAAAAAGTGTTTTTTCCTCACTAATACAAGTGCAAAAGTGGTTTTCTGCACCAACACAGGTGCAAAAAGTGGTTTTTCAACACTAACGCAAGTGCGAAAAGTGGTTTTTCAACACTAACACAAGTGCGAAAAGTGGTTTTTCCAAACTAATACAAGTGCAAAAGTGGTTTCCTGCACCAACACAAGTGCGAAAAGTGGTTTTTCAACACTAACACAAGTGCGAAAAGTGGTTTTTCAACACTATCACAAGTGCAAAAGTGTTTTTTACACACTAATACAAGTGCAAAAGTGGTTTTTCAACACTAACACAAGTGCGAAAAGTGGTTTTTCAACACTATCACAAGTGCAAAAAGTGTTTTTTCCACACTAATACAAGCACAAAAGTGGTTTCCTGCACCAACACAAGTGCGAAAAGTGGTTTTTCAACACTAACACAAGTGCGAAAAGTGGTTTTTCAACACTAACACAAGTGTGAAAAGTGGTTTTTCAACACTATCACAAGTGCAAAAAGTGTTTTTTGCACACTAATACAAGTGCAAAAGTGGTTTCCTGCACCAACACAAGTGCGAAAAGTGGTTTTTCAACACTAACACAAGTGCGAAAAGTGGTTTTTCACCACTAACACAAGTGCGAAAAGTGTTTTTTACACACTAATACAAGTGCGAAAAGTGGTTTTTCAACACTAACACAAGTGCGAAAAGTGGTTTTTCCACACTAATACAAGTGCAAAAGTGGTTTCCTGCACCAACACAAGTGCGAAAAGTGGTTTTTCAACACTAACACAAGTGCGAAAAGTGGTTTTTCACCACTAACACAAGTGCGAAAAGTGTTTTTTACACACTAATACAAGTGCGAAAAGTGGTTTTTCAACACTAACACAAGTGCAAAAAGTCGTTTTTCAACACTAACACAAGTGCGAAAAGTGGTTTTTCAACAATAACACAAGGGCGAAAAGTGGTTTTTCCACACTAATACAAGTGCAAAAGTGGTTTCCTGCACCAACACAAGTGCGTAAAGTGGTTTTTCAACACTAACACAAGTGCGAAAAGTGGTTTTTCAACACTATCACAAGTGCAAAAAGTGTTTTTCCACACTAATAGAAGTGCAAAAGTGGTTTCCTGCAACAACACAAGTGCGAAAAGTGGTTTTTCAACACTAACACAAGTGCGAAAAGTGGTTTTTCAACACTATCACAAGTGCAAAAAGGGTTTTTTCCACACTAATACAAGTGCGAAAAGTGGTTTTTCCACACTAATACAAGTGCAAAAGTGGTTTCCTGCACCAACACAAGTGCGAAAAGTGGTTTTTCAACACTATCACAAGTGCAAAAAGGGTTTTTTCCACACTAATACAAGTGCGAAAAGTGGTTTTTCCACACTAATACAAGTGCAAAAGTGGTTTCCTGCACCAACACAAGTGCGAAAAGTGGTTTTTCAACACTAACACAAGTGCGAAAAGTGGTTTTTCAACACTATCACAAGTGCAAAAAGTGTTTTTTCCACACTAATACAAGTGCAAAAGTGGTTTTCTGCACCAACACAAGTATGAAAAGTGGTTTTTCAACACTAACGCAAGTGCGAAAAGTGGTTTTTCAACACTATCACAAGTGCAAAAAGTGTTTTTTCCACACTAATACAAGTGCAAAAGTGGTTTCCTGCACCAACACAAGTATGAAAAGTGGTTTTTCAACACTAACGCAAGTGCGAAAAGTGGTTTTTCAACACTAACACAAGTGCGAAAAGTGGTTTTTCCACACTAATACAAGTGCAAAAGTGGTTTCCTGCACCAACACAAGTGCGAAAAGTGGTTTTTCAACACTAACACAAGTGCGAAAAGTGGTTTTTCAACACTATCACAACTGCAAAAGTGTTTTTTCCACACTAATACAAGTGCAAAAGTGGTTTTTCAACACTAACACAAGTGCGAAAAGTGGTTTTTCAACACTAACACAAGTGCGAAAAGTGGTTTTTCAACAATAACACAAGTGCGAAAAGTGGTTTTCCCACACTAATACAAGTGCAAAAGTGGTTTCCTGCACCAACACAAATGCAAAAAGTGGTTTTTCAACACTAACACAAGTGCGAAAAGTGGTTTTTCAACACTATCACAAGTGCAAAAAGTGTTTTTTCCACACTAATACAAGTGCAAAAGTGGTTTTCTGCACCAACACAAGTGCGAAAAGTGGTTTTTCAACACTAACGCAAGTGCGAAAAGTGGTTTTTCTACAGTATCACAAGTGCAAAAAGTGTTTTTTCCACACTAATACAAGTGCAAAAGTGGTTTCCTGCACCAACACAAGTGCGAAAAGTGGTTTTTCAACATTAACACAAGTGTGAAAAGTGGTTTTTCAACACTAACACAAGTGCGAAAAGTGGTTTTTCCACACTAATACAAGTGCAAAAGTGGTTTCCTGCACCAACACAAGTGCGAAAAGTGGTTTTTCAACACTAACACAAGTGCGAAAAGTGGTTTTTCAACACTATCACAAGTGCAAAAGTGTTTTTTCCACACTAATACAAGTGCAAAAGTGGTTTCCTGCACCAACACAAGTGCGAAAAGTGGTTTTTCAACACCAACACAAGTGCGAAAAGTGGTTTTTCAACACTAACACAAGTGCGAAAAGTGGTTTTTCAACATTAATACAAGTGCAAAAGTGGTTTCCTGCACCAACACAAGTGCGAAAGTGGTTTTTCAACACTAACACAACTGCGAAAAGTGGTTTTTCAACACTAACACAAGTGCGAAAAGTGGTTTTTCCACACTAATACAAATGCAAAAGTGGTTTGTTGCACCAACACAAATGCAAAAAGTGGTTTTTCAACACTAACACAAGTGCGAAAAGTGGTTTTTCAACACTATCACAAGTGCAAAAAGTGTTTTTTCCACACTAATACAAGTGCAAAAGTGGTTTTCTGCACCAACACAGGTGCAAAAAGTGTTTTTTCAACACTAACGCAAGTGCGAAAAGTGGTTTTTCAACACTAACACAAGTGCGAAAAGTGGTTTTTCCACACTAATACAAGTGCAAAAGTGGTTTCCTGCACCAACACAAGTGCGAAAAGTGGTTTTTCAACACTAACACAAGTGCGAAAAGTGGTTTTTCAACACTATCACAAGTGCAAAAGTGTTTTTTCCACACTAATACAAGTGCAAAAGTGGTTTTTCAACACCAACGCAAGTGCGAAAAGTGGTTTTTCAACACTATCACAAGTGCAAAAGGTGTTTTTTCCACACTAATACAAGTACAAAAGTGGTTTCCTGCACCAACACAAGTGCGAAAAGTGGTTTTTCAACACTAACACAAGTGCGAAAAGTGGTTTTTCAACACTAACACAAGTGCGAAAAGTGGTTTTTCACCACTAACACAAGTGCGAAAAGTGTTTTTTCCACACTAATACAAGTGCGAAAAGTGGTTTTTCAACACTAACACAAGTGCGAAAAGTGGTTTTTCCACACTAATACAAGTGCAAAAGTGGTTTCCTGCACCAACACAAGTGCGAAAAGTGGTTTTTCAACACTAACACAAGTGTGAAAAGTGGTTTTTCAACACTAATACAAGTGCAAAAGTGGTTTCCTGCACCAACACAAGTGCGAAAAGTGTTTTTTCAACACTATCACAAGTGCAAAAAGTGTTTTTTCCACATTAATGCAAGTGCAAAAGTGGTTTCCTGCACCAACACAAGTGCGAAAAGTGGTTTTTCAACACTAACACAAGTGCGAAACGTGGTTTTTCAACACTAACACAAGTGCGAAAAGTGGTTTATCCACACTAATACAAGTGCAAAAGTGGTTTCCTGCACCAACACAAGTGCGAAAGTGGTTTTGCAACACTAACACAAGTGCGAAAAGTGGTTTTTCAACACTATCACAAGTGCAAAAAGTGTTTTTTCCACACTAATACAAGTGCAAAAGTGGTTTCCTGCACCAACACAAGTATGAAAAGTGGTGTTTCAACACTAACACAAGTGCAAAAAGTGGTTTTTCAACACTAACACAAGTGCGAAAAGTGGTTTTTCCACACTAATACAAGTGCAAAAGTGGTTTCCTGCACCAACACAAGTGCGAAAAGTGGGTTTTCAACACTAACACAAGTGCGAAAAGTGGTTTTTCAACACTATCACAAGTGCAAAAAGTGTTTTTTCCACACTAATACAAGTGCAAAAGTGGTTTCCTGCACCAATACAAGTGCGAAATGTGGTTTTTCAACACTAACACAAGTGCGAAAAGTGGTTTTTCAACACTAACACAAGTGCGAAAAGTGGTTTTTCAACAATAACACAAGTGCGAAAAGTGGTTTTTCCACACTAATACAAGTGCAAAAGTGGTTTCCTGCACCAACACAAGTGCGAAAAGTGGTTTTTCAACACTAACACAAGTGCGAAAAGTGGTTTTTCAACACTATCACAAGTGCAAAAAGTGTTTTTCCACACTAATAGAAGTGCAAAAGTGGTTTCCTGCAACAACACAAGTGCGAAAAGTGGTTTTTCAACACTAACACAAGTGCGAAAAGTGGTTTTTCAACACTATCACAAGTGCAAAAAGTGTTTTTTCCACACTAATACAAGTGCAAATAGTGGTTTTTCAACACTATCACAAGTGCAAAAAGTGTTTTTCCACACTAATAGAAGTGCAAAAGTGGTTTCCTGCAACAACACAAGTGCGAAAAGTGGTTTTTCAACACTAACACAAGTGCGAAAAATGTTTTTTCCACACTAATACAAGTGCAAAAGTGGTTTCCTGCACCAACACAAGTGCGAAAAGTGGTTTTTCAACACTAACACAAGTGCGAAAAGTGGTTTTTCAACACTAATACAAGTGCAAAAGTGGTTTCCTGCACCAACACAAGTGCGAAAAGTGGTTTTTCAACACTAACACAAGTGCGAAAAGTGGTTTTTCAACACTAACACAAGTGTGAAAAGTGGTTTTTCCACACTAATACAAGTGCAAAAGTGGTTTCCTGCACCAGCACAAATGCAAAAAGTGGTTTTCAACACTAACACAAGTGCGAAAAGTGGTTTTTCAACACTATCACAAGTGCAAAAAGTGTTTTTTCCACACTAATACAAGTGCAAAAGTGGTTTTCTGCACCAACACAGGTGCAAAAAGTGGTTTTTCAACACTAACGCAAGTGCGAAAAGTGGTTTTTCAACACTAACACAAGTGCGAAAAGTGGTTTTTCCAAACTAATACAAGTGCAAAAGTGGTTTCCTGCACCAACACAAGTGCGAAAAGTGGTTTTTCAACACTAACACAAGTGCGAAAAGTGGTTTTTCAACACTATCACAAGTGCAAAAGTGTTTTTTACACACTAATACAAGTGCAAAAGTGGTTTTTCAACACTAACACAAGTGCGAAAAGTGGTTTTTCAACACTATCACAAGTGCAAAAAGTGTTTTTTCCACACTAATACAAGTACAAAAGTGGTTTCCTGCACCAACACAAGTGCGAAATGTGGTTTTTCAACACTAACACAAGTGCGAAAAGTGGTTTTTCAACACTAACACAAGTGTGAAAAGTGGTTTTTCAACAATAACACAAGT
Source organism: Myxine glutinosa (assembly GCF_964187855.1). Lineage (NCBI taxonomy): Eukaryota > Metazoa > Chordata > Myxini > Myxiniformes > Myxinidae > Myxine > Myxine glutinosa. The sequence goes on along the minus strand of NW_027616908.1, from coordinate 117,914 downwards.
GCGAAAAGTGGTTTTTCCACACTAATACAAGTGCAAAAGTGGTTTCCTGCACCAACACAAGTGCGAAAAGTGGTTTTTCAACACTAACACAAGTGCGAAAAGTGGTTTTTCAACACTATCACAAGTGCAAAAAGTGTTTTTCCACACTAATAGAAGTGCAAAAGTGGTTTCCTGCAACAACACAAGTGCGAAAAGTGGTTTTTCAACACTAACACAAGTGCGAAAAGTGTTTTTTCCACACTAATACAAGTGCAAAAGTGGTTTCCTGCACCAACACAAGTGCGAAAAGTGGTTTTTCAACACTAACACAAGTGCGAAAAGTGGTTTTTCAACACTAATACAAGTGCAAAAGTGGTTTCCTGCACCAACACAAGTGCGAAAAGTGGTTTTTCAACACTAACACAAGTGCGAAAAGTGGTTTTTCAACACTAACACAAGTGTGAAAAGTGGTTTTTCCACACTAATACAAGTGCAACAGTGGTTTCCTGCACCAACACAAATGCAAAAAGTGGTTTTCAACACCAACACAAGTGCGAAAAGTGGTTTTTCAACACTATCACAAGTGCAAAAAGTGTTTTTTCCACACTAATACAAGTGCAAAAGTGGTTTTCTGCACCAACACAGGTGCAAAAAGTGGTTTTTCAACACTAACGCAAGTGCGAAAAGTGGTTTTTCAACACTAACACAAGTGCGAAAAGTGGTTTTTCCAAACTAATACAAGTGCAAAAGTGGTTTCCTGCACCAACACAAGTGCGAAAAGTGGTTTTTCAACACTAACACAAGTGCGAAAAGTGGTTTTTCAACACTATCACAAGTGCAAAAGTGTTTTTTACACACTAATACAAGTGCAAAAGTGGTTTTTCAACACTAACACAAGTGCGAAAAGTGGTTTTTCAACACTATCACAAGTGCAAAAAGTGTTTTTTCCACACTAATACAAGCACAAAAGTGGTTTCCTGCACCAACACAAGTGCGAAAAGTGGTTTTTCAACACTAACACAAGTGCGAAAAGTGGTTTTTCAACACTAACACAAGTGCGAAAAGTGGTTTTTCAACACTATCACAAGTGCAAAAAGTGTTTTTTGCACACTAATACAAATGCAAAAGTGGTTTGTTGCACCAACACAAATGCAAAAAGTGGTTTTTCAACACTAACACAAGTGCGAAAAGTGGTTTTTCAACACTATCACAAGTGCAAAAAGTGTTTTTTCCACACTAATACAAGTGCAAAAGTGGTTTTCTGCACCAACACAGGTGCAAAAAGTGTTTTTTCAACACTAACGCAAGTGCGAAAAGTGGTTTTTCAACACTAACACAAGTGCGAAAAGTGGTTTTTCCACACTAATACAAGTGCAAAAGTGGTTTCCTGCACCAACACAAGTGCGAAAAGCGGTTTTTCAACACTAACACAAGTGCGAAAAGTGGTTTTTCAACACTATCACAAGTGCAAAAGTGTTTTTTCCACACTAATACAAGTGCAAAAGTGGTTTTTCAACACCAACGCAAGTGCGAAAAGTGGTTTTTCAACACTATCACAAGTGCAAAAAGTGTTTTTTCCACACTAATACAAGTACAAAAGTGGTTTCCTGCACCAACACAAGTGCGAAAAGTGGTTTTTCAACACTAACACAAGTGCGAAAAGTGGTTTTTCAACACTAACACAAGTGCGAAAAGTGGTTTTTCACCACTAACACAAGTGCGAAAAGTGTTTTTTCCACACTAATACAAGTGCGAAAAGTGGTTTTTCAACACTAACACAAGTGCGAAAAGTGGTTTTTCCACACTAATACAAGTGCAAAAGTGGTTTCCTGCACCAACACAAGTGCGAAAAGTGGTTTTTCAACACTAACACAAGTGTGAAAAGTGGTTTTTCAACACTAATACAAGTGCAAAAGTGGTTTCCTGCACCAACACAAGTGCGAAAAGTGTTTTTTCAACACTATCACAAGTGCAAAAAGTGTTTTTTCCACATTAATGCAAGTGCAAAAGTGGTTTCCTGCACCAACACAAGTGCGAAAAGTGGTTTTTCAACACTAACACAAGTGCGAAACGTGGTTTTTCAACACTAACACAAGTGCGAAAAGTGGTTTATCCACACTAATACAAGTGCAAAAGTGGTTTCCTGCACCAACACAAGTGCGAAAGTGGTTTTGCAACACTAACACAAGTGCGAAAAGTGGTTTTTCAACACTATCACAAGTGCAAAAAGTGTTTTTTCCACACTAATACAAGTGCAAAAGTGGTTTCCTGCACCAACACAAGTATGAAAAGTGGTGTTTCAACACTAACACAAGTGCAAAAAGTGGTTTTTCAACACTAACACAAGTGCGAAAAGTGGTTTTTCCACACTAATACAAGTGCAAAAGTGGTTTCCTGCACCAACACAAGTGCGAAAAGTGGGTTTTCAACACTAACACAAGTGCGAAAAGTGGTTTTTCAACACTATCACAAGTGCAAAAAGTGTTTTTTCCACACTAATACAAGTGCAAAAGTGGTTTCCTGCACCAATACAAGTGCGAAATGTGGTTTTTCAACACTAACACAAGTGCGAAAAGTGGTTTTTCAACACTAACACAAGTGCGAAAAGTGGTTTTTCAACAATAACACAAGTGCGAAAAGTGGTTTTTCCACACTAATACAAGTGCAAAAGTGGTTTCCTGCACCAACACAAGTGCGAAAAGTGGTTTTTCAACACTAACACAAGTGCGAAAAGTGGTTTTTCAACACTATCACAAGTGCAAAAAGTGTTTTTCCACACTAATAGAAGTGCAAAAGTGGTTTCCTGCAACAACACAAGTGCGAAAAGTGGTTTTTCAACACTAACACAAGTGCGAAAAGTGGTTTTTCAACACTATCACAAGTGCAAAAAGTGTTTTTTCCACACTAATACAAGTGCAAATAGTGGTTTTTCAACACTATCACAAGTGCAAAAAGTGTTTTTCCACACTAATAGAAGTGCAAAAGTGGTTTCCTGCAACAACACAAGTGCGAAAAGTGGTTTTTCAACACTAACACAAGTGCGAAAAATGTTTTTTCCACACTAATACAAGTGCAAAAGTGGTTTCCTGCACCAACACAAGTGCGAAAAGTGGTTTTTCAACACTAACACAAGTGCGAAAAGTGGTTTTTCAACACTAATACAAGTGCAAAAGTGGTTTCCTGCACCAACACAAGTGCGAAAAGTGGTTTTTCAACACTAACACAAGTGCGAAAAGTGGTTTTTCAACACTAACACAAGTGTGAAAAGTGGTTTTTCCACACTAATACAAGTGCAAAAGTGGTTTCCTGCACCAGCACAAATGCAAAAAGTGGTTTTCAACACTAACACAAGTGCGAAAAGTGGTTTTTCAACACTATCACAAGTGCAAAAAGTGTTTTTTCCACACTAATACAAGTGCAAAAGTGGTTTTCTGCACCAACACAGGTGCAAAAAGTGGTTTTTCAACACTAACGCAAGTGCGAAAAGTGGTTTTTCAACACTAACACAAGTGCGAAAAGTGGTTTTTCCAAACTAATACAAGTGCAAAAGTGGTTTCCTGCACCAACACAAGTGCGAAAAGTGGTTTTTCAACACTAACACAAGTGCGAAAAGTGGTTTTTCAACACTATCACAAGTGCAAAAGTGTTTTTTACACACTAATACAAGTGCAAAAGTGGTTTTTCAACACTAACACAAGTGCGAAAAGTGGTTTTTCAACACTATCACAAGTGCAAAAAGTGTTTTTTCCACACTAATACAAGTACAAAAGTGGTTTCCTGCACCAACACAAGTGCGAAATGTGGTTTTTCAACACTAACACAAGTGTGAAAAGTGGTTTTTCAACACTAACACAAGTGTGAAAAGTGGTTTTTCAACAATAACACAAGTGCGAAAAGTGGTTTTTCCACACTAATACAAGTGCAAAAGTGGTTTCCTGCACCAACACAAGTGCGAAAAGTGGTTTTTCAACACTAACACAAGTGCGAAAAGTGGTTTTTCAACACTATCACAAGTGCAAAAAGTGTTTTTCCACACTAATAGAAGTGCAAAAGTGGTTTCCTGCAACAACACAAGTGCGAAAAGTGGTTTTTCAACACTAACACAAGTGCGAAAAGTGTTTTTTACACACTAATACAAGTGCAAAAGTGGTTTCCTGCACCAACACAAGTGCGAAAAGTGGTTTTTCAACACTAACACAAGTGCGAAAAGTGGTTTTTCAACACTAATACAAGTGCAAAAGTGGTTTCCTGCACCAACACAAGTGCGAAAAGTGGTTTTTCAACACTAACACAAGTGCGAAAAGTGGTTTTTCAACACTAACACAAGTGTGAAAAGTGGTTTTTCCACACTAATACAAGTGCAACAGTGGTTTCCTGCACCAACACAAATGCAAAAAGTGGTTTTCAACACCAACACAAGTGCGAAAAGTGGTTTTTCAACACTATCACAAGTGCAAAAAGTGTTTTTTCCACACTAATACAAGTGCAAAAGTGGTTTTCTGCACCAACACAGGTGCAAAAAGTGGTTTTTCAACACTAACGCAAGTGCGAAAAGTGGTTTTTCAACACTAACACAAGTGCGAAAAGTGGTTTTTCCAAACTAATACAAGTGCAAAAGTGGTTTCCTGCACCAACACAAGTGCGAAAAGTGGTTTTTCAACACTAACACAAGTGCGAAAAGTGGTTTTTCAACACTATCACAAGTGCAAAAGTGTTTTTTACACACTAATACAAGTGCAAAAGTGGTTTTTCAACACTAACACAAGTGCGAAAAGTGGTTTTTCAACACTATCACAAGTGCAAAAAGTGTTTTTTCCACACTAATACAAGCACAAAAGTGGTTTCCTGCACCAACACAAGTGCGAAAAGTGGTTTTTCAACACTAACACAAGTGCGAAAAGTGGTTTTTCAACACTAACACAAGTGCGAAAAGTGGTTTTTCAACACTATCACAAGTGCAAAAAGTGTTTTTTGCACACTAATACAAGTGCAAAAGTGGTTTCCTGCACCAACACAAGTGCGAAAAGTGGTTTTTCAACACTAACACAAGTGCGAAAAGTGGTTTTTCACCACTAACACAAGTGCGAAAAGTGTTTTTTCCACACTAATACAAGTGCGAAAAGTGGTTTTTCAACACTAACACAAGTGCGAAAAGTGGTTTTTCCACACTAATACAAGTGCAAAAGTGGTTTCCTGCACCAACACAAGTGCGAAAAGTGGGTTTTCAACACTAACACAAGTGCGAAAAGTGGTTTTTCAACACTATCACAAGTGCAAAAAGTGTTTTTTCCACACTAATACAAGTGCAAAAGTGGTTTACTGCACCAACACAAGTGCGAAATGTGGTTTTTCAACACTAACACAAGTGCGAAAAGTGGTTTTTCACCACTAACACAAGTGCGAAAAGTGTTTTTTCCACACTAATACAAGTGCGAAAAGTGGTTTTTCAACACTAACACAAGTGCGAAAAGTGGTTTTTCCACACTAATACAAGTGCAAAAGTGGTTTCCTGCACCAACACAAGTGCGAAAAGTGGTTTTTCAACACTAACACAAGTGTGAAAAGTGGTTTTTCAACACTAATACAAGTGCAAAAGTGGTTTCCTGCACCAACACAAGTGCGAAAAGTGTTTTTTCAACACTATCACAAGTGCAAAAAGTGTTTTTTCCACATTAATGCAAGTGCAAAAGTGGTTTCCTGCACCAACACAAGTGCGAAAAGTGGTTTTTCAACACTAACACAAGTGCGAAACGTGGTTTTTCAACACTAACACAAGTGCGAAAAGTGGTTTATCCACACTAATACAAGTGCAAAAGTGGTTTCCTGCACCAACACAAGTGCGAAAGTGGTTTTGCAACACTAACACAAGTGCGAAAAGTGGTTTTTCAACACTATCACAAGTGCAAAAAGTGTTTTTTCCACACTAATACAAGTGCAAAAGTGGTTTCCTGCACCAACACAAGTATGAAAAGTGGTGTTTCAACACTAACACAAGTGCAAAAAGTGGTTTTTCAACACTAACACAAGTGCGAAAAGTGGTTTTTCCACACTAATACAAGTGCAAAAGTGGTTTCCTGCACCAACACAAGTGCGAAAAGTGGGTTTTCAACACTAACACAAGTGCGAAAAGTGGTTTTTCAACACTATCACAAGTGCAAAAAGTGTTTTTTCCACACTAATACAAGTGCAAAAGTGGTTTCCTGCACCAATACAAGTGCGAAATGTGGTTTTTCAACACTAACACAAGTGCGAAAAGTGGTTTTTCAACACTAACACAAGTGCGAAAAGTGGTTTTTCAACAATAACACAAGTGCGAAAAGTGGTTTTTCCACACTAATACAAGTGCAAAAGTGGTTTCCTGCACCAACACAAGTGCGAAAAGTGGTTTTTCAACACTAACACAAGTGCGAAAAGTGGTTTTTCAACACTATCACAAGTGCAAAAAGTGTTTTTCCACACTAATAGAAGTGCAAAAGTGGTTTCCTGCAACAACACAAGTGCGAAAAGTGGTTTTTCAACACTAACACAAGTGCGAAAAGTGGTTTTTCAACACTATCACAAGTGCAAAAAGTGTTTTTTCCACACTAATACAAGTGCAAATAGTGGTTTTTCAACACTATCACAAGTGCAAAAAGTGTTTTTCCACACTAATAGAAGTGCAAAAGTGGTTTCCTGCAACAACACAAGTGCGAAAAGTGGTTTTTCAACACTAACACAAGTGCGAAAAATGTTTTTTCCACACTAATACAAGTGCAAAAGTGGTTTCCTGCACCAACACAAGTGCGAAAAGTGGTTTTTCAACACTAACACAAGTGCGAAAAGTGGTTTTTCAACACTAATACAAGTGCAAAAGTGGTTTCCTGCACCAACACAAGTGCGAAAAGTGGTTTTTCAACACTAACACAAGTGCGAAAAGTGGTTTTTCAACACTAACACAAGTGTGAAAAGTGGTTTTTCCACACTAATACAAGTGCAAAAGTGGTTTCCTGCACCAGCACAAATGCAAAAAGTGGTTTTCAACACTAACACAAGTGCGAAAAGTGGTTTTTCAACACTATCACAAGTGCAAAAAGTGTTTTTTCCACACTAATACAAGTGCAAAAGTGGTTTTCTGCACCAACACAGGTGCAAAAAGTGGTTTTTCAACACTAACGCAAGTGCGAAAAGTGGTTTTTCAACACTAACACAAGTGCGAAAAGTGGTTTTTCCAAACTAATACAAGTGCAAAAGTGGTTTCCTGCACCAACACAAGTGCGAAAAGTGGTTTTTCAACACTAACACAAGTGCGAAAAGTGGTTTTTCAACACTATCACAAGTGCAAAAGTGTTTTTTACACACTAATACAAGTGCAAAAGTGGTTTTTCAACACTAACACAAGTGCGAAAAGTGGTTTTTCAACACTATCACAAGTGCAAAAAGTGTTTTTTCCACACTAATACAAGTACAAAAGTGGTTTCCTGCACCAACACAAGTGCGAAATGTGGTTTTTCAACACTAACACAAGTGCGAAAAGTGGTTTTTCAACACTAACACAAGTGTGAAAAGTGGTTTTTCAACAATAACACAAGTGCGAAAAGTGGTTTTTCCACACTAATACAAGTGCAAAAGTGGTTTCCTGCACCAACACAAGTGCGAAAAGTGGTTTTTCAACACTAACACAAGTGCGAAAAGTGGTTTTTCAACACTATCACAAGTGCAAAAAGTGTTTTTCCACACTAATAGAAGTGCAAAAGTGGTTTCCTGCAACAACACAAGTGCGAAAAGTGGTTTTTCAACACTAACACAAGTGCGAAAAGTGTTTTTTCCACACTAATACAAGTGCAAAAGTGGTTTCCTGCACCAACACAAGTGCGAAAAGTGGTTTTTCAACACTAACACAAGTGCGAAAAGTGGTTTTTCAACACTAATACAAGTGCAAAAGTGGTTTCCTGCACCAACACAAGTGCGAAAAGTGGTTTTTCAACACTAACACAAGTGCGAAAAGTGGTTTTTCAACACTAACACAAGTGTGAAAAGTGGTTTTTCCACACTAATACAAGTGCAAAAGTGGTTTCCTGCACCAACACAAATGCAAAAAGTGGTTTTCAACACCAACACAAGTGCGAAAAGTGGTTTTTCAACACTATCACAAGTGCAAAAAGTGTTTTTTCCACACTAATACAAGTGCAAAAGTGGTTTTCTGCACCAACACAGGTGCAAAAAGTGGTTTTTCAACACTAACGCAAGTGCGAAAAGTGGTTTTTCAACACTAACACAAGTGCGAAAAGTGGTTTTTCCAAACTAATACAAGTGCAAAAGTGGTTTCCTGCACCAACACAAGTGCGAAAAGTGGTTTTTCAACACTAACACAAGTGCGAAAAGTGGTTTTTCAACACTATCACAAGTGCAAAAGTGTTTTTTACACACTAATACAAGTGCAAAAGTGGTTTTTCAACACTAACACAAGTGCGAAAAGTGGTTTTTCAACACTATCACAAGTGCAAAAAGTGTTTTTTCCACACTAATACAAGCACAAAAGTGGTTTCCTGCACCAACACAAGTGCGAAAAGTGGTTTTTCAACACTAACACAAGTGCGAAAAGTGGTTTTTCAACACTAACACAAGTGCGAAAAGTGGTTTTTCAACACTATCACAAGTGCAAAAAGTGTTTTTTGCACACTAATACAAGTGCAAAAGTGGTTTCCTGCACCAACACAAGTGCGAAAAGTGGTTTTTCAACACTAACACAAGTGCGAAAAGTGGTTTTTCACCACTAACACAAGTGCGAAAAGTGTTTTTTCCACACTAATACAAGTGCGAAAAGTGGTTTTTCAACACTAACACAAGTGCGAAAAGTGGTTTTTCCACACTAATACAAGTGCAAAAGTGGTTTCCTGCACCAACACAAGTGCGAAAAGTGGGTTTTCAACACTAACACAAGTGCGAAAAGTGGTTTTTCAACACTATCACAAGTGCAAAAAGTGTTTTTTCCACACTAATACAAGTGCAAAAGTGGTTTACTGCACCAACACAAGTGCGAAATGTGGTTTTTCAACACTAACACAAGTGCAAAAAGTCGTTTTTCAACACTAACACAAGTGCGAAAAGTGGTTTTTCAACAATAACACAAGGGCGAAAAGTGGTTTTTCCACACTAATACAAGTGCAAAAGTGGTTTCCTGCACCAACACAAGTATGAAAAGTGGTGTTTCAACACTAACACAAGTGCAAAAAGTGGTTTTTCAACACTAACACAAGTGCGAAAAGTGGTTTTTCCACACTAATACAAGTGCAAAAGTGGTTTCCTGCACCAACACAAGTGCGAAAAGTGGGTTTTCAACACTAACACAAGTGCGGAAAGTGGTTTTTCAACACTATCACAAGTGCAAAAAGTGTTTTTTCCACACTAATACAAGTGCAAAAGTGGTTTCCTGCACCAATACAAGTGCGAAATGTGGTTTTTCAACACTAACACAAGTGCGAAAAGTGGTTTTTCAACACTAACACAAGTGCGAAAAGTGGTTTTTCAACAATAACACAAGTGCGAAAAGTGGTTTTTCCACACTAATACAAGTGCAAAAGTGGTTTCCTGCACCAACACAAGTGCGAAAAGTGGTTTTTCAACACTAACACAAGTGCGAAAAGTGGTTTTTCAACACTATCACAAGTGCAAAAAGTGTTTTTCCACACTAATAGAAGTGCAAAAGTGGTTTCCTGCAACAACACAAGTGCGAAAAGTGGTTTTTCAACACTAACACAAGTGCGAAAAGTGGTTTTTCAACACTATCACAAGTGCAAAAAGTGTTTTTTCCACACTAATACAAGTGCAAATAGTGGTTTTTCAACACTATCACAAGTGCAAAAAGTGTTTTTCCACACTAATAGAAGTGCAAAAGTGGTTTCCTGCAACAACACAAGTGCGAAAAGTGGTTTTTCAACACTAACACAAGTGCGAAAAATGTTTTTTCCACACTAATACAAGTGCAAAAGTGGTTTCCTGCACCAACACAAGTGCGAAAAGTGGTTTTTCAACACTAACACAAGTGCGAAAAGTGGTTTTTCAACACTAATACAAGTGCAAAAGTGGTTTCCTGCACCAACACAAGTGCGAAAAGTGGTTTTTCAACACTAACACAAGTGCGAAAAGTGGTTTTTCAACACTAACACAAGTGTGAAAAGTGGTTTTTCCACACTAATACAAGTGCAAAAGTGGTTTCCTGCACCAGCACAAATGCAAAAAGTGGTTTTCAACACTAACACAAGTGCGAAAAGTGGTTTTTCAACACTATCACAAGTGCAAAAAGTGTTTTTTCCACACTAATACAAGTGCAAAAGTGGTTTTCTGCACCAACACAGGTGCAAAAAGTGGTTTTTCAACACTAACGCAAGTGCGAAAAGTGGTTTTTCAACACTAACACAAGTGCGAAAAGTGGTTTTTCCAAACTAATACAAGTGCAAAAGTGGTTTCCTGCACCAACACAAGTGCGAAAAGTGGTTTTTCAACACTAACACAAGTGCGAAAAGTGGTTTTTCAACACTATCACAAGTGCAAAAGTGTTTTTTACACACTAATACAAGTGCAAAAGTGGTTTTTCAACACTAACACAAGTGCGAAAAGTGGTTTTTCAACACTATCACAAGTGCAAAAAGTGTTTTTTCCACACTAATACAAGTACAAAAGTGGTTTCCTGCACCAACACAAGTGCGAAATGTGGTTTATCAACACTAACACAAGTGCGAAAAGTGGTTTTTCAACACTAACACAAGTGTGAAAAGTGGTTTTTCAACAATAACACAAGTGCGAAAAGTGGTTTTTCCACACTAATACAAGTGCAAAAGTGGTTTCCTGCACCAACACAAGTGCGAAAAGTGGTTTTTCAACACTAACACAAGTGCGAAAAGTGGTTTTTCAACACTATCACAAGTGCAAAAAGTGTTTTTCCACACTAATAGAAGTGCAAAAGTGGTTTCCTGCAACAACACAAGTGCGAAAAGTGGTTTTTCAACACTAACACAAGTGCGAAAAGTGTTTTTTCCACACTAATACAAGTGCAAAAGTGGTTTCCTGCACCAACACAAGTGCGAAAAGTGGTTTTTCAACACTAACACAAGTGCGAAAAGTGGTTTTTCAACACTAATACAAGTGCAAAAGTGGTTTCCTGCACCAACACAAGTGCGAAAAGTGGTTTTTCAACACTAACACAAGTGCGAAAAGTGGTTTTTCAACACTAACACAAGTGTGAAAAGTGGTTTTTCCACACTAATACAAGTGCAAAAGTGGTTTCCTGCACCAACACAAATGCAAAAAGTGGTTTTCAACACCAACACAAGTGCGAAAAGTGGTTTTTCAACACTATCACAAGTGCAAAAAGTGTTTTTTCCACACTAATACAAGTGCAAAAGTGGTTTTCTGCACCAACACAGGTGCAAAAAGTGGTTTTTCAACACTAACGCAAGTGCGAAAAGTGGTTTTTCAACACTAACACAAGTGCGAAAAGTGGTTTTTCCAAACTAATACAAGTGCAAAAGTGGTTTCCTGCACCAACACAAGTGCGAAAAGTGGTTTTTCAACACTAACACAAGTGCGAAAAGTGGTTTTTCAACACTATCACAAGTGCAAAAGTGTTTTTTACACACTAATACAAGTGCAAAAGTGGTTTTTCAACACTAACACAAGTGCGAAAAGTGGTTTTTCAACACTATCACAAGTGCAAAAAGTGTTTTTTCCACACTAATACAAGCACAAAAGTGGTTTCCTGCACCAACACAAGTGCGAAAAGTGGTTTTTCAACACTAACACAAGTGCGAAAAGTGGTTTTTCAACACTAACACAAGTGCGAAAAGTGGTTTTTCAACACTATCACAAGTGCAAAAAGTGTTTTTTGCACACTAATACAAGTGCAAAAGTGGTTTCCTGCACCAACACAAGTGCGAAAAGTGGTTTTTCAACACTAACACAAGTGCGAAAAGTGGTTTTTCACCACTAACACAAGTGCGAAAAGTGTTTTTTCCACACTAATACAAGTGCGAAAAGTGGTTTTTCAACACTAACACAAGTGCGAAAAGTGGTTTTTCCACACTAATACAAGTGCAAAAGTGGTTTCCTGCACCAACACAAGTGCGAAAAGTGGGTTTTCAACACTAACACAAGTGCGAAAAGTGGTTTTTCAACACTATCACAAGTGCAAAAAGTGTTTTTTCCACACTAATACAAGTGCAAAAGTGGTTTACTGCACCAACACAAGTGCGAAATGTGGTTTTTCAACACTAACACAAGTGCAAAAAGTCGTTTTTCAACACTAACACAAGTGCGAAAAGTGGTTTTTCAACAATAACACAAGGGCGAAAAGTGGTTTTTCCACACTAATACAAGTGCAAAAGTGGTTTCCTGCACCAACACAAGTGCGAAAAGTGGTTTTTCAACACTAACACAAGTGCGAAAAGTGGTTTTTCAACACTATCACAAGTGCAAAAAGTGTTTTTCCACACTAATAGAAGTGCAAAAGTGGTTTCCTGCAACAACACAAGTGCGAAAAGTGGTTTTTCAACACTAACACAAGTGCGAAAAGTGGTTTTTCAACACTATCACAAGTGCAAAAAGGGTTTTTTCCACACTAATACAAGTGCGAAAAGTGGTTTTTCCACACTAATACAAGTGCAAAAGTGGTTTCCTGCACCAACACAAGTGCGAAAAGTGGTTTTTCAACACTATCACAAGTGCAAAAAGGGTTTTTTCCACACTAATACAAGTGCGAAAAGTGGTTTTTCCACACTAATACAAGTGCAAAAGTGGTTTCCTGCACCAACACAAGTGCGAAAAGTGGTTTTTCAACACTAACACAAGTGCGAAAAGTGGTTTTTCAACACTATCACAAGTGCAAAAAGTGTTTTTTCCACACTAATACAAGTGCAAAAGTGGTTTTCTGCACCAACACAGGTGCGAAAAGTGGTTTTTCAACACTAACGCAAGTGCGAAAAGTGTTTTTTCAACACTAACACAAGTGCGAAAAGTGGTTTTTCCACACTAATACAAGTGCAAAAGTGGTTTCCTGCACCAACACAAGTGCGAAAAGTGGTTTTTCAACACTAACACAAGTGCGAAAAGTGGTTTTTCAACACTATCACAACTGCAAAAGTGTTTTTTCCACACTAATACAAGTGCAAAAGTGGTTTTTCAACACTAACACAAGTGCGAAAAGTCGTTTTTCAACACTAACACAAGTGCGAAAAGTGGTTTTTCAACAATAACACAAGTGCGAAAAGTGGTTTTTCCACACTAATACAAGTGCAAACGTGGTTTCCTGCACCAACACAAATGCAAAAAGTGGTTTTTCAACACTAACACAAGTGCGAAAAGTGGTTTTTCAACACTATCACAAGTGCAAAAAGTGTTTTTTCCACACTAATACAAGTGCAAAAGTGGTTTTCTGCACCAACACAAGTGCGAAAAGTGGTTTTTCAACACTAACGCAAGTGCGAAAAGTGGTTTTTCTACAGTATCACAAGTGCAAAAAGTGTTTTTTCCACAGTAATACAAGTGCAAAAGTGGTTTCCTGCACCAACACAAGTGCGAAAAGTGGTTTTTCAACATTAACACAAGTGTGAAAAGTGGTTTTTCAACACTAACACAAGTGCGAAAAGTGGTTTTTCCACACTAATACAAGTGCAAAAGTGGTTTCCTGCACCAACACAAGTGCGAAAAGTGGTTTTTCAACACTAACACAAGTGCGAAAAGTGGTTTTTCAACACTATCACAAGTGCAAAAGTGTTTTTTCCACACTAATACAAGTGCAAAAGTGGTTTCCTGCACCAACACAAGTGCGAAAAGTGGTTTTTCAACACCAACACAAGTGCGAAAAGTGGTTTTTCAACACTAACACAAGTGCGAAAAGTGGTTTTTCAACATTAATACAAGTGCAAAAGTGGTTTCCTGCACCAACACAAGTGCGAAAGTGGTTTTTCAACACTATCACAAGTGCAAAAAGTGTTTTTTCCACACTAATACAAGTGCAAAAGTGGTTTTCTGCACCAACACAGGTGCAAAAAGTGTTTTTTCAACACTAACGCAAGTGCGAAAAGTGGTTTTTCAACACTAACACAAGTGCGAAAAGTGGTTTTTCCACACTAATACAAGTGCAAAAGTGGTTTCCTGCACCAACACAAGTGCGAAAAGTGGTTTTTCAACACTAACACAAGTGCGAAAAGTGGTTTTTCAACACTATCACAAGTGCAAAAGTGTTTTTTCCACACTAATACAAGTGCAAAAGTGGTTTTTCAACACCAACGCAAGTGCGAAAAGTGGTTTTTCAACACTATCACAAGTGCAAAAAGTGTTTTTTACACACTAATACAAGTGCAAAAGTGGTTTTTCAACACTAACACAAGTGCGAAAAGTGGTTTTTCAACACTATCACAAGTGCAAAAAGTGTTTTTTCCACACTAATACAAGTACAAAAGTGGTTTCCTGCACCAACACAAGTGCGAAATGTGGTTTTTCAACACTAACACAAGTGCGAAAAGTGGTTTTTCAACACTAACACAAGTGTGAAAAGTGGTTTTTCAACAATAACACAAGTGCGAAAAGTGGTTTTTCCACACTAATACAAGTGCAAAAGTGGTTTCCTGCACCAACACAAGTGCGAAAAGTGGTTTTTCAACACTAACACAAGTGCGAAAAGTGGTTTTTCAACACTATCACAAGTGCAAAAAGTGTTTTTCCACACTAATAGAAGTGCAAAAGTGGTTTCCTGCAACAACACAAGTGCGAAAAGTGGTTTTTCAACACTAACACAAGTGCGAAAAGTGTTTTTTCCACACTAATACAAGTGCAAAAGTGGTTTCCTGCACCAACACAAGTGCGAAAAGTGGTTTTTCAACACTAACACAAGTGCGAAAAGTGGTTTTTCAACACTAATACAAGTGCAAAAGTGGTTTCCTGCACCAACACAAGTGCGAAAAGTGGTTTTTCAACACTAACACAAGTGCGAAAAGTGGTTTTTCAACACTAACACAAGTGTGAAAAGTGGTTTTTCCACACTAATACAAGTGCAAAAGTGGTTTCCTGCACCAACACAAATGCAAAAAGTGGTTTTCAACACCAACACAAGTGCGAAAAGTGGTTTTTCAACACTATCACAAGTGCAAAAAGTGTTTTTTCCACACTAATACAAGTGCAAAAGTGGTTTTCTGCACCAACACAGGTGCAAAAAGTGGTTTTTCAACACTAACGCAAGTGCGAAAAGTGGTTTTTCAACACTAACACAAGTGCGAAAAGTGGTTTTTCCAAACTAATACAAGTGCAAAAGTGGTTTCCTGCACCAACACAAGTGCGAAAAGTGGTTTTTCAACACTAACACAAGTGCGAAAAGTGGTTTTTCAACACTATCACAAGTGCAAAAGTGTTTTTTACACACTAATACAAGTGCAAAAGTGGTTTTTCAACACTAACACAAGTGCGAAAAGTGGTTTTTCAACACTATCACAAGTGCAAAAAGTGTTTTTTCCACACTAATACAAGCACAAAAGTGGTTTCCTGCACCAACACAAGTGCGAAAAGTGGTTTTTCAACACTAACACAAGTGCGAAAAGTGGTTTTTCAACACTAACACAAGTGCGAAAAGTGGTTTTTCAACACTATCACAAGTGCAAAAAGTGTTTTTTGCACACTAATACAAGTGCAAAAGTGGTTTCCTGCACCAACACAAGTGCGAAAAGTGGTTTTTCAACACTAACACAAGTGCGAAAAGTGGTTTTTCACCACTAACACAAGTGCGAAAAGTGTTTTTTCCACACTAATACAAGTGCGAAAAGTGGTTTTTCAACACTAACACAAGTGCGAAAAGTGGTTTTTCCACACTAATACAAGTGCAAAAGTGGTTTCCTGCACCAACACAAGTGCGAAAAGTGGGTTTTCAACACTAACACAAGTGCGAAAAGTGGTTTTTCAACACTATCACAAGTGCAAAAAGTGTTTTTTCCACACTAATACAAGTGCAAAAGTGGTTTACTGCACCAACACAAGTGCGAAATGTGGTTTTTCAACACTAACACAAGTGCAAAAAGTCGTTTTTCAACACTAACACAAGTGCGAAAAGTGGTTTTTCAACAATAACACAAGGGCGAAAAGTGGTTTTTCCACACTAATACAAGTGCAAAAGTGGTTTCCTGCACCAACACAAGTGCGAAAAGTGGTTTTTCAACACTAACACAAGTGCGAAAAGTGGTTTTTCAACACTATCACAAGTGCAAAAAGTGTTTTTCCACACTAATAGAAGTGCAAAAGTGGTTTCCTGCAACAACACAAGTGCGAAAAGTGGTTTTTCAACACTAACACAAGTGCGAAAAGTGGTTTTTCAACACTATCACAAGTGCAAAAAGGGTTTTTTCCACACTAATACAAGTGCGAAAAGTGGTTTTTCCACACTAATACAAGTGCAAAAGTGGTTTCCTGCACCAACACAAGTGCGAAAAGTGGTTTTTCAACACTATCACAAGTGCAAAAAGGGTTTTTTCCACACTAATACAAGTGCGAAAAGTGGTTTTTCCACACTAATACAAGTGCAAAAGTGGTTTCCTGCACCAACACAAGTGCGAAAAGTGGTTTTTCAACACTAACACAAGTGCGAAAAGTGGTTTTTCAACACTATCACAAGTGCAAAAAGTGTTTTTTCCACACTAATACAAGTGCAAAAGTGGTTTTCTGCACCAACACAGGTGCGAAAAGTGGTTTTTCAACACTAACGCAAGTGCGAAAAGTGGTTTTTCAACACTAACACAAGTGCGAAAAGTGGTTTTTCCACACTAATACAAGTGCAAAAGTGGTTTCCTGCACCAACACAAGTGCGAAAAGTGGTTTTTCAACACTAACACAAGTGCGAAAAGTGGTTTTTCAACACTATCACAACTGCAAAAGTGTTTTTTCCACACTAATACAAGTGCAAAAGTGGTTTTTCAACACTAACACAAGTGCGAAAAGTCGTTTTTCAACACTAACACAAGTGCGAAAAGTGGTTTTTCAACAATAACACAAGTGCGAAAAGTGGTTTTTCCACACTAATACAAGTGCAAACGTGGTTTCCTGCACCAACACAAATGCAAAAAGTGGTTTTTCAACACTAACACAAGTGCGAAAAGTGGTTTTTCAACACTATCACAAGTGCAAAAAGTGTTTTTTCCACACTAATACAAGTGCAAAAGTGGTTTTCTGCACCAACACAAGTGCGAAAAGTGGTTTTTCAACACTAACGCAAGTGCGAAAAGTGGTTTTTCTACAGTATCACAAGTGCAAAAAGTGTTTTTTCCACAGTAATACAAGTGCAAAAGTGGTTTCCTGCACCAACACAAGTGCGAAAAGTGGTTTTTCAACATTAACACAAGTGTGAAAAGTGGTTTTTCAACACTAACACAAGTGCGAAAAGTGGTTTTTCCACACTAATACAAGTGCAAAAGTGGTTTCCTGCACCAACACAAGTGCGAAAAGTGGTTTTTCAACACTAACACAAGTGCGAAAAGTGGTTTTTCAACACTATCACAAGTGCAAAAGTGTTTTTTCCACACTAATACAAGTGCAAAAGTGGTTTCCTGCACCAACACAAGTGCGAAAAGTGGTTTTTCAACACCAACACAAGTGCGAAAAGTGGTTTTTCAACACTAACACAAGTGCGAAAAGTGGTTTTTCAACATTAATACAAGTGCAAAAGTGGTTTCCTGCACCAACACAAGTGCGAAAGTGGTTTTTCAACACTATCACAAGTGCAAAAAGTGTTTTTTCCACACTAATACAAGTGCAAAAGTGGTTTTCTGCACCAACACAGGTGCAAAAAGTGTTTTTTCAACACTAACGCAAGTGCGAAAAGTGGTTTTTCAACACTAACACAAGTGCGAAAAGTGGTTTTTCCACACTAATACAAGTGCAAAAGTGGTTTCCTGCACCAACACAAGTGCGAAAAGTGGTTTTTCAACACTAACACAAGTGCGAAAAGTGGTTTTTCAACACTATCACAAGTGCAAAAGTGTTTTTTCCACACTAATACAAGTGCAAAAGTGGTTTTTCAACACCAACGCAAGTGGGAAAAGTGGTTTTTCAACACTATCACAAGTGCAAAAAGTGTTTTTTCCACACTAATACAAGTACAAAAGTGGTTTCCTGCACCAACACAAGTGCGAAAAGTGGTTTTTCAACACTAACACAAGTGCGAAAAGTGGTTTTTCAACACTATCACAAGTGCGAAAAGTCGTTTTTCAACACTATCACGAGTGCAAAAACTGTTTTTTGCACACTAATACAAGTGCAAAAGTGGTTTCCTGCACCAACACAAGTGCGAAAAGTGGTTTTTCAACACTAACACAAGTGCGAAAAGTGGTTTTTCACCACTAACACAAGTGCGAAAAGTGTTTTTTCCACACTAATACAAGTGCGAAAAGTGGTTTTTCAACACTACCACAAGTGCGAAAAGTGGTTTTTCCACACTAATACAAGTGCAAAAGTGGTTTCCTGCACCAACACAAGTGCGAAAAGTGGTTTTTCAACACTAACACAAGTGTGAAAAGTGGTTTTTCAACACTAATACAAGTGCAAAAGTGGTTTCCTGCACCAACACAAGTGCGAAAAGTGTTTTTTCAACACTATCACAAGTGCAAAAAGTGTTTTTTCCACATTAATGCAAGTGCAAAAGTGGTTTCCTGCACCAACACAAGTGCAAAAAGTGGTTTTTCAACACTAACACAAGTGCGAAAAGTGTTTTTTCCACACTAATACAAGTGCGAAAAGTGGTTTTTCAACACTAACACAAGTGCGAAAAGTGGTTTTTCCACACTAATACAAGTGCAAAAGTGGTTTCCTGCACCAACACAAGTGCGAAAAGTGGGTTTTCAACACTAACACAAGTGCGAAAAGTGGTTTTTCAACACTATCACAAGTGCAAAAAGTGTTTTTTCCACACTAATACAAGTGCAAAAGTGGTTTACTGCACCAACACAAGTGCGAAATGTGGTTTTTCAACACTAACACAAGTGCAAAAAGTCGTTTTTCAACACTAACACAAGTGCGAAAAGTGGTTTTTCAACAATAACACAAGGGCGAAAAGTGGTTTTTCCACACTAATACAAGTGCAAAAGTGGTTTCCTGCACCAACACAAGTGCGAAAAGTGGTTTTTCAACACTAACACAAGTGCGAAAAGTGGTTTTTCAACACTATCACAAGTGCAAAAAGTGTTTTTCCACACTAATAGAAGTGCAAAAGTGGTTTCCTGCAACAACACAAGTGCGAAAAGTGGTTTTTCAACACTAACACAAGTGCGAAAAGTGGTTTTTCAACACTATCACAAGTGCAAAAAGGGTTTTTTCCACACTAATACAAGTGCGAAAAGTGGTTTTTCCACACTAATACAAGTGCAAAAGTGGTTTCCTGCACCAACACAAGTGCGAAAAGTGGTTTTTCAACACTATCACAAGTGCAAAAAGGGTTTTTTCCACACTAATACAAGTGCGAAAAGTGGTTTTTCCACACTAATACAAGTGCAAAAGTGGTTTCCTGCACCAACACAAGTGCGAAAAGTGGTTTTTCAACACTAACACAAGTGCGAAAAGTGGTTTTTCAACACTATCACAAGTGCAAAAAGTGTTTTTTCCACACTAATACAAGTGCAAAAGTGGTTTTCTGCACCAACACAGGTGCGAAAAGTGGTTTTTCAACACTAACGCAAGTGCGAAAAGTGGTTTTTCAACACTAACACAAGTGCGAAAAGTGGTTTTTCCACACTAATACAAGTGCAAAAGTGGTTTCCTGCACCAACACAAGTGCGAAAAGTGGTTTTTCAACACTAACACAAGTGCGAAAAGTGGTTTTTCAACACTATCACAACTGCAAAAGTGTTTTTTCCACACTAATACAAGTGCAAAAGTGGTTTTTCAACACTAACACAAGTGCGAAAAGTCGTTTTTCAACACTAACACAAGTGCGAAAAGTGGTTTTTCAACAATAACACAAGTGCGAAAAGTGGTTTTTCCACACTAATACAAGTGCAAACGTGGTTTCCTGCACCAACACAAATGCAAAAAGTGGTTTTTCAACACTAACACAAGTGCGAAAAGTGGTTTTTCAACACTATCACAAGTGCAAAAAGTGTTTTTTCCACACTAATACAAGTGCAAAAGTGGTTTTCTGCACCAACACAAGTGCGAAAAGTGGTTTTTCAACACTAACGCAAGTGCGAAAAGTGGTTTTTCTACAGTATCACAAGTGCAAAAAGTGTTTTTTCCACAGTAATACAAGTGCAAAAGTGGTTTCCTGCACCAACACAAGTGCGAAAAGTGGTTTTTCAACATTAACACAAGTGTGAAAAGTGGTTTTTCAACACTAACACAAGTGTGAAAAGTGGTTTTTCCACACTAATACAAGTGCAAAAGTGGTTTCCTGCACCAACACAAGTGCGAAAAGTGGTTTTTCAACACTAACACAAGTGCGAAAAGTGGTTTTTCAACACTATCACAAGTGCAAAAGTGTTTTTTCCACACTAATACAAGTGCAAAAGTGGTTTCCTGCACCAACACAAGTGCGAAAAGTGGTTTTTCAACACCAACACAAGTGCGAAAAGTGGTTTTTCAACACTAACACAAGTGCGAAAAGTGGTTTTTCAACATTAATACAAGTGCAAAAGTGGTTTCCTGCACCAACACAAGTGCGAAAGTGGTTTTTCAACACTATCACAAGTGCGAAAAGTCGTTTTTCAACACTATCACTAGTGCAAAAAGTGTTTTTTGCACACTAATACAAGTGCAAAAGTGGTTTCCTGCACCAACACAAGTGCGAAAAGTGGTTTTTCAACACTAACACAAGTGCGAAAAGTGGTTTTTCACCACTAACACAAGTGCGAAAAGTGTTTTTTCCACACTAATACAAGTGCGAAAAGTGGTTTTTCAACACTAACACAAGTGCGAAAAGTGGTTTTTCCACACTAATACAAGTGCAAAAGTGGTTTCCTGCACCAACACAAGTGCGAAAAGTGGTTTTTCAACACTAACACAAGTGTGAAAAGTGGTTTTTCAACACTAATACAAGTGCAAAAGTGGTTTCCTGCACCAACACAAGTGCGAAAAGTGTTTTTTCAACACTATCACAAGTGCAAAAAGTGTTTTTTCCACATTAATGCAAGTGCAAAAGTGGTTTCCTGCACCAACACAAGTGCGAAAAGTGGTTTTTCAACACTAACACAAGTGCGAAAAGTGTTTTTTCCACACTAATACAAGTGCGAAAAGTGGTTTTTCAACACTAACACAAGTGCGAAAAGTGGTTTTTCCACACTAATACAAGTGCAAAAGTGGTTTCCTGCACCAACACAAGTGCGAAAAGTGGGTTTTCAACACTAACACAAGTGCGAAAAGTGGTTTTTCAACACCATCACAAGTGCAAAAAGTGGTTTTTCCACACTAATACAAGTGCAAAAGTGGTTTACTGCACCAACACAAGTGCGAAATGTGGTTTTTCAACACTAACACAAGTGCAAAAAGTCGTTTTTCAACACTAACACAAGTGCGAAAAGTGGTTTTTCAACAATAACACAAGGGCGAAAAGTGGTTTTTCCACACTAATACAAGTGCAAAAGTGGTTTCCTGCACCAACACAAGTGCGAAAAGTGGTTTTTCAACACTAACACAAGTGCGAAAAGTGGTTTTTCAACACTATCACAAGTGCAAAAAGTGTTTTTCCACACTAATAGAAGTGCAAAAGTGGTTTCCTGCAACAACACAAGTGCGAAAAGTGGTTTTTCAACACTAACACAAGTGCGAAAAGTGGTTTTTCAACACTATCACAAGTGCAAAAGGGGTTTTTTCCACACTAATACAAGTGCGAAAAGTGGTTTTTCCACACTAATACAAGTGCAAAAGTGGTTTCCTGCACCAACACAAGTGCGAAAAGTGGTTTTTCAACACTATCACAAGTGCAAAAAGGGTTTTTTCCACACTAATACAAGTGCGAAAAGTGGTTTTTCCACACTAATACAAGTGCAAAAGTGGTTTCCTGCACCAACACAAGTGCGAAAAGTGGTTTTTCAACACTAACACAAGTGCGAAAAGTGGTTTTTCAACACTATCACAAGTGCAAAAAGTGTTTTTTCCACACTAATACAAGTGCAAAAGTGGTTTTCTGCACCAACACAGGTGCGAAAAGTGGTTTTTCAACACTAACGCAAGTGCGAAAAGTGGTTTTTCAACACTAACACAAGTGCGAAAAGTGGTTTTTCCACACTAATACAAGTGCAAAAGTGGTTTCCTGCACCAACACAAGTGCGAAAAGTGGTTTTTCAACACTAACACAAGTGCGAAAAGTGGTTTTTCAACACTATCACAACTGCAAAAGTGTTTTTTCCACACTAATACAAGTGCAAAAGTGGTTTTTCAACACTAACACAAGTGCGAAAAGTCGTTTTTCAACACTAACACAAGTGCGAAAAGTGGTTTTTCAACAATAACACAAGTGCGAAAAGTGGTTTTTCCACACTAATACAAGTGCAAACGTGGTTTCCTGCACCAACACAAATGCAAAAAGTGGTTTTTCAACACTAACACAAGTGCGAAAAGTGGTTTTTCAACACTATCACAAGTGCAAAAAGTGTTTTTTCCACACTAATACAAGTGCAAAAGTGGTTTTCTGCACCAACACAAGTGCGAAAAGTGGTTTTTCAACACTAACGCAAGTGCGAAAAGTGGTTTTTCTACAGTATCACAAGTGCAAAAAGTGTTTTTTCCACAGTAATACAAGTGCAAAAGTGGTTTCCTGCACCAACACAAGTGCGAAAAGTGGTTTTTCAACATTAACACAAGTGTGAAAAGTGGTTTTTCAACACTAACACAAGTGCGAAAAGTGGTTTTTCCACACTAATACAAGTGCAAAAGTGGTTTCCTGCACCAACACAAGTGCGAAAAGTGGTTTTTCAACACTAACACAAGTGCGAAAAGTGGTTTTTCAACACTATCACAAGTGCAAAAGTGTTTTTTCCACACTAATACAAGTGCAAAAGTGGTTTCCTGCACCAACACAAGTGCGAAAAGTGGTTTTTCAACACCAACACAAGTGCAAAAAGTGGTTTTTCAACACTAACACAAGTGCGAAAAGTGGTTTTTCAACATTAATACAAGTGCAAAAGTGGTTTCCTGCACCAACACAAGTGCGAAAGTGGTTTTTCAACACTATCACAAGTGCAAAAAGTGTTTTTTCCACACTAATACAAGTGCAAAAGTGGTTTTCTGCACCAACACAGGTGCAAAAAGTGTTTTTTCAACACTAACGCAAGTGCGAAAAGTGGTTTTTCAACACTAACACAAGTGCGAAAAGTGGTTTTTCCACACTAATACAAGTGCAAAAGTGGTTTCCTGCACCAACACAAGTGCGAAAAGTGGTTTTTCAACACTAACACAAGTGCGAAAAGTGGTTTTTCAACACTATCACAAGTGCAAAAGTGTTTTTTCCACACTAATACAAGTGCAAAAGTGGTTTTTCAACACCAACGCAAGTGCGAAAAGTGGTTTTTCAACACTATCACAAGTGCAAAAAGTGTTTTTTCCACACTAATACAAGTACAAAAGTGGTTTCCTGCACCAACACAAGTGCGAAAAGTGGTTTTTCAACACTAACACAAGTGCGAAAAGTGGTTTTTCAACACTATCACAAGTGCGAAAAGTCGTTTTTCAACACTATCACTAGTGCAAAAAGTGTTTTTTGCACACTAATACAAGTGCAAAAGTGGTTTCCTGCACCAACACAAGTGCGAAAAGTGGTTTTTCAACACTAACACAAGTGCGAAAAGTGGTTTTTCACCACTAACACAAGTGCGAAAAGTGTTTTTTCCACACTAATACAAGTGCGAAAAGTGGTTTTTCAACACTAACACAAGTGCGAAAAGTGGTTTTTCCACACTAATACAAGTGCAAAAGTGGTTTCCTGCACCAACACAAGTGCGAAAAGTGGTTTTTCAACACTAACACAAGTGTGAAAAGTGGTTTTTCAACACTAATACAAGTGCAAAAGTGGTTTCCTGCACCAACACAAGTGCGAAAAGTGTTTTTTCAACACTATCACAAGTGCAAAAAGTGTTTTTTCCACATTAATGCAAGTGCAAAAGTGGTTTCCTGCACCAACACAAGTGCGAAAAGTGGTTTTTCAACACTAACACAAGTGCGAAACGTGGTTTTTCAACACTAACACAAGTGCGAAAAGTGGTTTATCCACACTAATACAAGTGCAAAAGTGGTTTCCTGCACCAACACAAGTGCGAAAGTGGTTTTGCAACACTAACACAAGTGCGAAAAGTGGTTTTTCAACACTATCACAAGTGCAAAAAGTGTTTTTTCCACACTAATACAAGTGCAAAAGTGGTTTCCTGCACCAACACAAGTATGAAAAGTGGTGTTTCAACACTAACACAAGTGCAAAAAGTGGTTTTTCAACACTAACACAAGTGCGAAAAGTGGTTTTTCCACACTAATACAAGTGCAAAAGTGGTTTCCTGCACCAACACAAGTGCGAAAAGTGGGTTTTCAACACTAACACAAGTGCGAAAAGTGGTTTTTCAACACTATCACAAGTGCAAAAAGTGTTTTTTCCACACTAATACAAGTGCAAAAGTGGTTTCCTGCACCAATACAAGTGCGAAATGTGGTTTTTCAACACTAACACAAGTGCGAAAAGTGGTTTTTCAACACTAACACAAGTGCGAAAAGTGGTTTTTCAACAATAACACAAGTGCGAAAAGTGGTTTTTCCACACTAATACAAGTGCAAAAGTGGTTTCCTGCACCAACACAAGTGCGAAAAGTGGTTTTTCAACACTAACACAAGTGCGAAAAGTGGTTTTTCAACACTATCACAAGTGCAAAAAGTGTTTTTCCACACTAATAGAAGTGCAAAAGTGGTTTCCTGCAACAACACAAGTGCGAAAAGTGGTTTTTCAACACTAACACAAGTGCGAAAAGTGGTTTTTCAACACTATCACAAGTGCAAAAAGTGTTTTTTCCACACTAATACAAGTGCAAATAGTGGTTTTTCAACACTATCACAAGTGCAAAAAGTGTTTTTCCACACTAATAGAAGTGCAAAAGTGGTTTCCTGCAACAACACATGTGCGAAAAGTGGTTTTTCAACACTAACACAAGTGCGAAAAATGTTTTTTCCACACTAATACAAGTGCAAAAGTGGTTTCCTGCACCAACACAAGTGCGAAAAGTGGTTTTTCAACACTAACACAAGTGCGAAAAGTGGTTTTTCAACACTAATACAAGTGCAAAAGTGGTTTCCTGCACCAACACAAGTGCGAAAAGTGGTTTTTCAACACTAACACAAGTGCGAAAAGTGGTTTTTCAACACTAACACAAGTGTGAAAAGTGGTTTTTCCACACTAATACAAGTGCAAAAGTGGTTTCCTGCACCAGCACAAATGCAAAAAGTGGTTTTCAACACTAACACAAGTGCGAAAAGTGGTTTTTCAACACTATCACAAGTGCAAAAAGTGTTTTTTCCACACTAATACAAGTGCAAAAGTGGTTTTCTGCACCAACACAGGTGCAAAAAGTGGTTTTTCAACACTAACGCAAGTGCGAAAAGTGGTTTTTCAACACTAACACAAGTGCGAAAAGTGGTTTTTCCAAACTAATACAAGTGCAAAAGTGGTTTCCTGCACCAACACAAGTGCGAAAAGTGGTTTTTCAACACTAACACAAGTGCGAAAAGTGGTTTTTCAACACTATCACAAGTGCAAAAGTGTTTTTTACACACTAATACAAGTGCAAAAGTGGTTTTTCAACACTAACACAAGTGCGAAAAGTGGTTTTTCAACACTATCACAAGTGCAAAAAGTGTTTTTTCCACACTAATACAAGTACAAAAGTGGTTTCCTGCACCAACACAAGTGCGAAATGTGGTTTTTCAACACTAACACAAGTGCGAAAAGTGGTTTTTCAACACTAACACAAGTGTGAAAAGTGGTTTTTCAACAATAACACAAGTGCGAAAAGTGGTTTTTCCACACTAATACAAGTGCAAAAGTGGTTTCCTGCACCAACACAAGTACGAAAAGTGGTTTTTCAACACTAACACAAGTGCGAAAAGTGGTTTTTCAACACTATCACAAGTGCAAAAAGTGTTTTTCCACACTAATAGAAGTGCAAAAGTGGTTTCCTGCAACAACACAAGTGCGAAAAGTGGTTTTTCAACACTAACACAAGTGCGAAAAGTGTTTTTTCCACACTAATACAAGTGCAAAAGTGGTTTCCTGCACCAACACAAGTGCGAAAAGTGGTTTTTCAACACTAACACAAGTGCGAAAAGTGGTTTTTCAACACTAATACAAGTGCAAAAGTGGTTTCCTGCACCAACACAAGTGCGAAAAGTGGTTTTTCAACACTAACACAAGTGCGAAAAGTGGTTTTTCAACACTAACACAAGTGTGAAAAGTGGTTTTTCCACACTAATACAAGTGCAAAAGTGGTTTCCTGCACCAACACAAATGCAAAAAGTGGTTTTCAACACCAACACAAGTGCGAAAAGTGGTTTTTCAACACTATCACAAGTGCAAAAAGTGTTTTTTCCACACTAATACAAGTGCAAAAGTGGTTTTCTGCACCAACACAGGTGCAATAAGTGGTTTTTCAACACTAACGCAAGTGCGAAAAGTGGTTTTTCAACACTAACACAAGTGCGAAAAGTGGTTTTTCCAAACTAATACAAGTGCAAAAGTGGTTTCCTGCACCAACACAAGTGCGAAAAGTGGTTTTTCAACACTAACACAAGTGCGAAAAGTGGTTTTTCAACACTATCACAAGTGCAAAAGTGTTTTTTACACACTAATACAAGTGCAAAAGTGGTTTTTCAACACTAACACAAGTGCGAAAAGTGGTTTTTCAACACTATCACAAGTGCAAAAAGTGTTTTTTCCACACTAATACAAGCACAAAAGTGGTTTCCTGCACCAACACAAGTGCGAAAAGTGGTTTTTCAACACTAACACAAGTGCGAAAAGTGGTTTTTCAACACTAACACAAGTGCGAAAAGTGGTTTTTCAACACTATCACAAGTGCAAAAAGTGTTTTTTGCACACTAATACAAGTGCAAAAGTGGTTTCCTGCACCAACACAAGTGCGAAAAGTGGTTTTTCAACACTAACACAAGTGCGAAAAGTGGTTTTTCACCACTAACACAAGTGCGAAAAGTGTTTTTTCCACACTAATACAAGTGCGAAAAGTGGGTTTTCAACACTAACACAAGTGCGAAAAGTGGTTTTTCAACACTATCACAAGTGCAAAAAGTGTTTTTTCCACACTAATACAAGTGCAAAAGTGGTTTACTGCACCAACACAAGTGCGAAATGTGGTTTTTCAACACTAACACAAGTGCAAAAAGTCGTTTTTCAACACTAACACAAGTGCGAAAAGTGGTTTTTCAACAATAACACAAGGGCGAAAAGTGGTTTTTCCACACTAATACAAGTGCAAAAGTGGTTTCCTGCACCAACACAAGTGCGAAAAGTGGTTTTTCAACACTAACACAAGTGCGAAAAGTGGTTTTTCAACACTATCACAAGTGCAAAAAGTGTTTTTCCACACTAATAGAAGTGCAAAAGTGGTTTCCTGCAACAACACAAGTGCGAAAAGTGGTTTTTCAACACTAACACAAGTGCGAAAAGTGGTTTTTCAACACTATCACAAGTGCAAAAAGGGTTTTTTCCACACTAATACAAGTGCGAAAAGTGGTTTTTCCACACTAATACAAGTGCAAAAGTGGTTTCCTGCACCAACACAAGTGCGAAAAGTGGTTTTTCAACACTATCACAAGTGCAAAAAGGGTTTTTTCCACACTAATACAAGTGCGAAAAGTGGTTTTTCCACACTAATACAAGTGCAAAAGTGGTTTCCTGCACCAACACAAGTGCGAAAAGTGGTTTTTCAACACTAACACAAGTGCGAAAAGTGGTTTTTCAACACTATCACAAGTGCAAAAAGTGTTTTTTCCACACTAATACAAGTGCAAAAGTGGTTTTCTGCACCAACACAGGTGCGAAAAGTGGTTTTTCAACACTAACGCAAGTGCGAAAAGTGGTTTTTCAACACTAACACAAGTGCGAAAAGTGGTTTTTCCACACTAATACAAGTGCAAAAGTGGTTTCCTGCACCAACACAAGTGCGAAAAGTGGTTTTTCAACACTAACACAAGTGCGAAAAGTGGTTTTTCAACACTATCACAACTGCAAAAGTGTTTTTTCCACACTAATACAAGTGCAAAAGTGGTTTTTCAACACTAACACAAGTGCGAAAAGTCGTTTTTCAACACTAACACAAGTGCGAAAAGTGGTTTTTCAACAATAACACAAGTGCGAAAAGTGGTTTTTCCACACTAATACAAGTGCAAACGTGGTTTCCTGCACCAACACAAATGCAAAAAGTGGTTTTTCAACACTAACACAAGTGCGAAAAGTGGTTTTTCAACACTATCACAAGTGCAAAAAGTGTTTTTTCCACACTAATACAAGTGCAAAAGTGGTTTTCTGCACCAACACAAGTGCGAAAAGTGGTTTTTCAACACTAACGCAAGTGCGAAAAGTGGTTTTTCTACAGTATCACAAGTGCAAAAAGTGTTTTTTCCACAGTAATACAAGTGCAAAAGTGGTTTCCTGCACCAACACAAGTGCGAAAAGTGGTTTTTCAACATTAACACAAGTGTGAAAAGTGGTTTTTCAACACTAACACAAGTGCGAAAAGTGGTTTTTCCACACTAATACAAGTGCAAAAGTGGTTTCCTGCACCAACACAAGTGCGAAAAGTGGTTTTTCAACACTAACACAAGTGCGAAAAGTGGTTTTTCAACACTATCACAAGTGCAAAAGTGTTTTTTCCACACTAATACAAGTGCAAAAGTGGTTTCCTGCACCAACACAAGTGCGAAAAGTGGTTTTTCAACACCAACACAAGTGCGAAAAGTGGTTTTTCAACACTAACACAAGTGCGAAAAGTGGTTTTTCAACATTAATACAAGTGCAAAAGTGGTTTCCTGCACCAACACAAGTGCGAAAGTGGTTTTTCAACACTAACACAAGTGCGAAAAGTGGTTTTTCAACACTAACACAAGTGCGAAAAGTGGTTTTTCCACACTAATACAAATGCAAAAGTGGTTTCCTGCACCAACACAAGTGCGAAAGTGGTTTTTCAACACTAACACAAGTGCGAAAAGTGGTTTTTCAACACTAACACAAGTGCGAAAAGTGGTTTTTCAACACTATCACAAGTGCAAAAAGTGTTTTTTCCACACTAATACAAGTGCAAAAGTGGTTTTCTGCACCAACACAGGTGCAAAAAGTGTTTTTTCAACACTAACGCAAGTGCGAAAAGTGGTTTTTCAACACTAACACAAGTGCGAAAAGTGGTTTTTCCACACTAATACAAGTGCAAAAGTGGTTTCCTGCACCAACACAAGTGCGAAAAGTGGTTTTTCAACACTAACACAAGTGCGAAAAGTGGTTTTTCAACACTATCACAAGTGCAAAAGTGTTTTTTCCACACTAATACAAGTGCAAAAGTGGTTTTTCAACACCAACACAAGTGCGAAAAGTGGTTTTTCAACACTATCACAAGTGCAAAAAGTGTTTTTTCCACACTAATACAAGTACAAAAGTGGTTTCCTGCACCAACACAAGTGCGAAAAGTGGTTTTTCAACACTAACACAAGTGCGAAAAGTGGTTTTTCAACACTATCACAAGTGCGAAAAGTCGTTTTTCAACACTATCACTAGTGCAAAAAGTGTTTTTTGCACACTAATACAAGTGCAAAAGTGGTTTCCTGCACCAACACAAGTGCGAAAAGTGGTTTTTCAACACTAACACAAGTGCAAAAAGTGGTTTTTCACCACTAACACAAGTGCGAAAAGTGTTTTTTCCACACTAATACAAGTGCGAAAAGTGGTTTTTCAACACTAACACAAGTGCGAAAAGTGGTTTTTCCACACTAATACAAGTGCAAAAGTGGTTTCCTGCACCAACACAAGTGCGAAAAGTGGTTTTTCAACACTAACACAAGTGTGAAAAGTGGTTTTTCAACACTAATACAAGTGCAAAAGTGGTTTCCTGCACCAACACAAGTGCGAAAAGTGGTTTTTCAACACTATCACAAGTGCAAAAAGTGTTTTTTCCACATTAATGCAAGTGCAAAAGTGGTTTCCTGCACCAACACAAGTGCGAAAAGTGGTTTTTCAACACTAACACAAGTGTGAAAAGTGGTTTTTCAACACTAATACAAGTGCAAAAGTGGTTTCCTGCACCAACACAAGTGCGAAAAGTGGTTTTTCAACACTAACACAAGTGTGAAAAGTGGTTTTTCAACACTAATACAAGTGCAAAAGTGGTTTCCTGCACCAACACAAGTGCGAAAAGTGGTTTTTCAACACTAACACAAGTGCGAAACGTGGTTTTTCAACACTAACACAAGTGCGAAAAGTGGTTTATCCACACTAATACAAGTGCAAAAGTGGTTTCCTGCACCAACACAAGTGCGAAAGTGGTTTTGCAACACTAACACAAGTGCGAAAAGTGGTTTTTCAACACTATCACAAGTGCAAAAAGTGTTTTTTCCACACTAATACAAGTGCAAAAGTGGTTTCCTGCACCAACACAAGTATGAAAAGTGGTGTTTCAACACTAACACAAGTGCAAAAAGTGGTTTTTCAACACTAACACAAGTGCGAAAAGTGGTTTTTCCACACTAATACAAGTGCAAAAGTGGTTTCCTGCACCAACACAAGTGCGAAAAGTGGGTTTGCAACACTAACACAAGTGCGAAAAGTGGTTTTTCAACACTATCACAAGTGCAAAAAGTGTTTTTTCCACACTAATACAAGTGCAAAAGTGGTTTCCTGCACCAATACAAGTGCGAAATGTGGTTTTTCAACACTAACACAAGTGCGAAAAGTGGTTTTTCAACACTAACACAAGTGCGAAAAGTGGTTTTTCAACAATAACACAAGTGCGAAAAGTGGTTTTTCCACACTAATACAAGTGCAAAAGTGGTTTCCTGCACCAACACAAGTGCGAAAAGTGGTTTTTCAACACTAACACAAGTGCGAAAAGTGGTTTTTCAACACTATCACAAGTGCAAAAAGTGTTTTTCCACACTAATAGAAGTGCAAAAGTGGTTTCCTGCAACAACACAAGTGCGAAAAGTGGTTTTTCAACACTAACACAAGTGCGAAAAGTGGTTTTTCAACACTATCACAAGTGCAAAAAGTGTTTTTTCCACACTAATACAAGTGCAAAAGTGGTTTCCTGCACCAACACAAGTGCGAAAAGTGGTTTTTCAACACTAACACAAGTGCGAAAAGTAGTTTTTCAACACTAACACAAGTGCGAAAAGTGGTTTTCCACACTAATACAAGTGCAAAAGTGGTTTCCTGCACCAACACAAGTGCGAAAAGTGGTTTTTCAACACTAACACAAGTGCGAAAAGTGGTTTTTCAACACTATCACAAGTGCAAAAAGTGTTTTTTCCACACTAATACAAGTGCAAATAGTGGTTTTTCCACACTAATACAAGTGCAAAAGTGGTTTCCTGCACCAACACAAGTGCGAAAAGTGGTTTTTCAACACTAACACAAGTGCGAAAATTTGGTTTTTCAACACTAACACAAGTGCGAAAAGTCGTTTTTCAACACTAACACAAGTGCGAAAAGTGTTTTTTCAACAATAACACAAGTGCGAAAAGTGGTTTTTCCACACTAATACAAGTGCACAAGTGGTTTCCTGCACCAACACAAGTGCGAAAAGTGGTTTTTCAACACTAACACAAGTGCGAAAATGTGTTTTTCAACACTAACACAAGTGCGAAAAGTGTTTTTTCAACACTATCACAGTTGCGAAAAGTGGTTTTTCAACAATAACACAAGTGCGAAAAGTGGTTTTTCCACACTTATACAAGTGCAGAAGAGGTTTCCTGCACCAACACAAGTGCGAAAAGTGGTTTTTCAACACTAACACAAGTGCGAAAATTGGTTTTTCAACACTAACACAAGTGCGAAAAGTGTTTTTTCAACACTAACACAAGTGCGAAAAGTGTTTTTTCCACAATAATACAAGTACAAAAGTGGTTTCCTGCACCAACAAAAGTGTGAAAAGTGGTTTTTCAACACTAACACAAGTGCGAAAAGTGGTTTTTCAACACTAATACAAGTGCAAAAGTGGTTTCCTGCACCAACACAAGTGCGAAAAGTGGTTTTTCAACACTAACACAAGTGCGAAAAGTGGTTTTTCAACACTAACACAAGTGCGAAAAGTGGTTTTTCCACACTAATACAAGTGCAAAAGTGGTTCCTGCACCAACACAAGTGCGAAAAGTGGTTTTTCAACACTAACACAAGTGCGAAAAGTGGTTTTTCAACACTAATACAAGTGCAAAAGTGGTTTCCTGCACCAACACAAGTGCGAAAAGTGGTTTTTCAACACTATCACAAGTGCAAAAAGGGTTTTTTCCACACTAATACAAGTGCGAAAAGTGGTTTTTCCACACTAATACAAGTGCAAAAGTGGTTTCCTGCACCAACACAAGTGCGAAAAGTGGTTTTTCAACACTAACACAAGTGCGAAAAGTGGTTTTTCAACACTAACACAAGTGCGAAACGTGGTTTTTCAACACTAACACAAGTGCGAAAAGTGGTTTATCCACACTAATACAAGTGCAAAAGTGGTTTCCTGCACCAACACAAGTGCGAAAGTGGTTTTGCAACACTAACACAAGTGCGAAAAGTGGTTTTTCAACACTATCACAAGTGCAAAAAGTGTTTTTTCCACACTAATACAAGTGCAAAAGTGGTTTCCTGCACCAACACAAGTATGAAAAGTGGTGTTTCAACACTAACACAAGTGCAAAAAGTGGTTTTTCAACACTAACACAAGTGCGAAAAGTGGTTTTTCCACACTAATACAAGTGCAAAAGTGGTTTCCTGCACCAACACAAGTGCGAAAAGTGGGTTTGCAACACTAACACAAGTGCGAAAAGTGGTTTTTCAACACTATCACAAGTGCAAAAAGTGTTTTTTCCACACTAATACAAGTGCAAAAGTGGTTTCCTGCACCAATACAAGTGCGAAATGTGGTTTTTCAACACTAACACAAGTGCGAAAAGTGTTTTTCAACACTAACACAAGTGCGAAAAGTGGTTTTTCAACAATAACACAAGTGCGAAAAGTGGTTTTTCCACACTAATACAAGTGCAAAAGTGGTTTCCTGCACCAACACAAGTGCGAAAAGTGGTTTTTCAACACTAACACAAGTGCGAAAAGTGGTTTTTCAACACTATCACAAGTGCAAAAAGTGTTTTTCCACACTAATAGAAGTGCAAAAGTGGTTTCCTGCAACAACACAAGTGCGAAAAGTGGTTTTTCAACACTAACACAAGTGCGAAAAGTGGTTTTTCAACACTATCACAAGTGCAAAAAGTGTTTTTTCCACACTAATACAAGTGCAAAAGTGGTTTCCTGCACCAACACAAGTGCGAAAAGTGGTTTTTCAACACTAACACAAGTGCGAAAAGTAGTTTTTCAACACTAACACAAGTGCGAAAAGTGGTTTTCCACACTAATACAAGTGCAAAAGTGGTTTCCTGCACCAACACAAGTGCGAAAAGTGGTTTTTCAACACTAACACAAGTGCGAAAAGTGGTTTTTCAACACTATCACAAGTGCAAAAAGTGTTTTTTCCACACTAATACAAGTGCAAATAGTGGTTTTTCCACACTAATACAAGTGCAAAAGTGGTTTCCTGCACCAACACAAGTGCGAAAAGTGGTTTTTCAACACTAACACAAGTGCGAAAATTTGGTTTTTCAACACTAACACAAGTGCGAAAAGTCGTTTTTCAACACTAACACAAGTGCGAAAAGTGTTTTTTCAACAATAACACAAGTGCGAAAAGTGGTTTTTCCACACTAATACAAGTGCACAAGTGGTTTCCTGCACCAACACAAGTGCGAAAAGTGGTTTTTCAACACTAACACAAGTGCGAAAATGTGTTTTTCAACACTAACACAAGTGCGAAAAGTGTTTTTTCAACACTATCACAGTTGCGAAAAGTGGTTTTTCAACAATAACACAAGTGCGAAAAGTGGTTTTTCCACACTTATACAAGTGCAGAAGAGGTTTCCTGCACCAACACAAGTGCGAAAAGTGGTTTTTCAACACTAACACAAGTGCGAAAATTGGTTTTTCAACACTAACACAAGTGCGAAAAGTGTTTTTTCAACACTAACACAAGTGCGAAAAGTGTTTTTTCCACAATAATACAAGTACAAAAGTGGTTTCCTGCACCAACAAAAGTGCGAAAAGTGGTTTTTCAACACTAACACAAGTGCGAAAAGTGGTTTTTCAACACTAATACAAGTGCAAAAGTGGTTTCCTGCACCAACACAAGTGCGAAAAGTGGTTTTTCAACACTAACACAAGTGCGAAAAGTGGTTTTTCAACACTAACACAAGTGCGAAAAGTGGTTTTTCCACACTAATACAAGTGCAAAAGTGGTTCCTGCACCAACACAAGTGCGAAAAGTGGTTTTTCAACACTAACACAAGTGCGAAAAGTGGTTTTTCAACACTAATACAAGTGCAAAAGTGGTTTCCTGCACCAACACAAGTGCGAAAAGTGGTTTTTCAACACTATCACAAGTGCAAAAAGGGTTTTTTCCACACTAATACAAGTGCGAAAAGTGGTTTTTCCACACTAATACAAGTGCAAAAGTGGTTTCCTGCACCAACACAAGTGCGAAAAGTGGTTTTTCAACACTAACACAAGTGCGAAAAGTGGTTTTTCAACACTATCACAAGTGCAAAAAGTGTTTTTTCCACACTAATACAAGTGCAAAAGTGGTTTTCTGCACCAACACAGGTGCGAAAAGTGGTTTTTCAACACTAACGCAAGTGCGAAAAGTGGTTTTTCAACACTAACACAAGTGCGAAAAGTGGTTTTTCCACACTAATACAAGTGCAAAAGTGGTTTCCTGCACCAACACAAGTGCGAAAAGTGGTTTTTCAACACTAACACAAGTGCGAAAAGTGGTTTTTCAACACTATCACAAGTGCAAAAGTGTTTTTTCCACACTAATACAAGTGCAAAAGTGGTTTTTCAACACTAACACAAGTGCGAAAAGTGGTTTTTCAACACTAACACAAGTGCGAAAAGTGGTTTTTCAACACTAACACAAGTGCGAAAAGTGGTTTTTCCACACTATTACAAGTGCAAAAGTGGTTTCCTGCACCAACACAAATGCAAAAAGTGGTTTTTCAACACTAACACAAGTGCGAAAAGTGGTTTTTCAACACTATCACAAGTGCAAAAAGTGTTTTTTCCACACTAATACAAGAGCAAAAGTGGTTTTCTGCACCAACACAAGTGCGAAAAGTGGTTTTTCAACACTAACGCAAGTGCGAAAAGTGGTTTTTCAACACTATCACAAGTGCAAAAAGTGTTTTTTCCACACTAATACAAGTGCAAAAGTGGTTTCCTGCACCAACACAAGTGCGAAAAGTGGTTTTTCAACATTAACACAAGTGTGAAAAGTCGTTTTTCAACACTAACACAAGTGCGAAAAGTGGTTTTTCCACACTAATACAAGTGCAAAAGTGGTTTCCTGCACCAACACAAGTGCGAAAAGTGGTTTTTCAACATTAACACAAGTGCGAAAAGTGGTTTTTCAACACTAACACATATGCGAAAAGTGGATTTTCAACACTATCACAAGTGCAAAAAGTGGTTTTTCCACACTAATACAAGTGCAAAAGTTGTTTCCTGCACCAACACAAGTGCAAAAAGTGGTTTTTCAACACTAACACAAGTGCGAAAAGTGGTTTTTCAACACTATCACAAGTGCAAAAAGTGTTTTTTCCACACTAATACAAGTGCAAAAGTGTTTCCTGCACCAACACAAGTGCGAAAAGTGGTTTTTCAAAACTAACACAAGTGCCAAAAGTGGTTTTTCAACACTAACACAAGTGCGAAAAGTGGTTTTTGCACACTAATACAAGTGCAAAAGTGGTTTCCTGCACCAACACAAATGCGAAAAGTGGTTTTTCAACACTAGCACAAGTGCGAAAAGTGGTTTTTCAACACCAGCACAAGTGCGAAAAGTGTTTTTTCCACACTAATACAAGTGCAAAACTGGTTTCCTGCACCAACACAAGTGCGAAAAGTGGTTTTTCAAAACTAACTCAAGTGCGAAAAGTGGTTTTTCAACACTAACACAAGTGTGAAAAGTGGTTTTTCAACACTAACACAAGTGCGAAAAGTGGTTTTTCCACACTAATACAAGTGCAAAAGTGGTTTCCTGCACCAACACAAGTGCGAAAAGTGGTTTTTCAACACTAACACAAGTGCGTAAAGTGGTTTTTCAACACTATCACAAGTGCAAAAAGTGTTTTTTCCACACTAATACAAGTGCAAAAGTGGTTTCCTGCACCAACACAAGTGCGAAAAGTGGTTTTTCAACACTAATACAAGTGCAAAAGTGGTTTCCTGCACCAACACAAGTGCGAAAAGTGGTTTTTCAACACTAACACAAGTGCGAAAAGTGGTTTTTCAACACTATCACAAGTGCAAAAAGTGTTTTTTCCACACTAATACAAGTGCAAAAGTGGTTTCCTGCACCAACACAAGTGCGAAAAGTGGTTTTTCAACACTAACACAAGTGCAAAAAGTGGGTTTTTCAACACTAACACAAGTGCGAAAAGTGGTTTATCCACACTAATACAAGTGCAAAAGTGGTTTCCTGCACCAACACAAGTGCGAAAAGTGGTTTTTCAACACTAACACAAGTGCGAAAAGTGGTTTTTCAACACTAACACAAGTGCGAAAAGTGATTTTTCAACAATAACACAAGTGCGAAAAGTGGTTTTTCCACACTAATACAAGTGCAAAAGTGGTTCCTGCACCAACAAAAGTGCGAAAAGTGGTTTTTCAACACTAACACAAGTGCGAAAATTGGTTTTCAACACGAACACAAATGCAAAAAGTGGTTTTTCAACACTAACACAGGTGCGAAAAATGGTTTTTCCACACTAATACAAGTGCAAAAGTGGTTTTCTGCACAAATACAAGTGCGAAAAGTGGTTTTTCAACACTAACGCAAGTGCGAAAAGTGGTTTTTCAACACTATCACAAGTGCAAAAAGTGTTTTTTCCACACTAATACAAGTGCAAAAGTGGTTTCCTGCACCAACACAAGTGCGAAAAGTGGTTTTTCAACATTAACACAAGTGTGAAAAGTCGTTTTTCAACACTAACACAAGTGCGAAAAGTGGTTTTTCCACAATAATACAAGTGCAAAAGTGGTTTCCTGCACCAACACAAGTTCGAAAAGTGGTTTTTCAACATTAACACAAGTGCGAAAAGTGGTTTTTCAACACTAATACAAGTGCAAAAGTGGTTTCCTGCACCAACACAAGTGCGAAAAGTGGTTTTTCAACACTAACACAAGTGCGAAAAGTGGTTTTTCAACACTAACACAAGTGCGAAAAGTGGTTTTTCCACACTAATACAAGTGCAAAAGTGGTTCCTGCACCAACACAAGTGCGAAAAGTGGTTTTTCAACACTAACACAAGTGCGAAAAGTGGTTTTTCAACACTAATACAAGTACAAAAGTGGTTTCCTGCACCAACACAAGTGCGAAAAGTGGTTTTTCAACACTATCACAAGTGCAAAAAGGGTTTTTTCCACACTAATACAAGTGCGAAAAGTGGTTTTTCCACACTAATACAAGTGCAAAAGTGGTTTCCTGCACCAACACAAGTGCGAAAAGTGGTTTTTCAACACTAACACAAGTGCGAAAAGTGGTTTTTCAACACTATCACAAGTGCAAAAAGT
This sequence comes from Myxine glutinosa, assembly GCF_964187855.1. Taxonomy (NCBI): domain Eukaryota; kingdom Metazoa; phylum Chordata; class Myxini; order Myxiniformes; family Myxinidae; genus Myxine; species Myxine glutinosa. Next base: position 80,083 of record NW_027616908.1, on the reverse strand, counting down.
GTTTTTTCCACACTAATACAAGTGCAAAAGTGGTTTTCTGCACCAACACAGGTGCGAAAAGTGGTTTTTCAACACTAACGCAAGTGCGAAAAGTGGTTTTTCAACACTAACACAAGTGCGAAAAGTGGTTTTTCCACACTAATACAAGTGCAAAAGTGGTTTCCTGCACCAACACAAGTGCGAAAAGTGGTTTTTCAACACTAACACAAGTGCGAAAAGTGGTTTTTCAACACTATCACAAGTGCAAAAGTGTTTTTTCCACACTAATACAAGTGCAAAAGTGGTTTTTCAACACTAACACAAGTGCGAAAAGTGGTTTTTCAACACTAACACAAGTGCGAAAAGTGGTTTTTCAACACTAACACAAGTGCGAAAAGTGGTTTTTCCACACTATTACAAGTGCAAAAGTGGTTTCCTGCACCAACACAAATGCAAAAAGTGGTTTTTCAACACTAACACAAGTGCGAAAAGTGGTTTTTCAACACTATCACAAGTGCAAAAAGTGTTTTTTCCACACTAATACAAGAGCAAAAGTGGTTTTCTGCACCAACACAAGTGCGAAAAGTGGTTTTTCAACACTAACGCAAGTGCGAAAAGTGGTTTTTCAACACTATCACAAGTGCAAAAAGTGTTTTTTCCACACTAATACAAGTGCAAAAGTGGTTTCCTGCACCAACACAAGCGCGAAAAGTGGTTTTTCAACATTAACACAAGTGTGAAAAGTCGTTTTTCAACACTAACACAAGTGCGAAAAGTGGTTTTTCCACACTAATACAAGTGCAAAAGTGGGTTCCTGCACCAACACAAGTGCGAAAAGTGGTTTTTCAACATTAACACAAGTGCGAAAAGTGGTTTTTCAACACTAACACATATGCGAAAAGTGGATTTTCAACACTATCACAAGTGCAAAAAGTGGTTTTTCCACACTAATACAAGTGCAAAAGTTGTTTCCTGCACCAACACAAGTGCGAAAAGTGGTTTTTCAACACTAACACAAGTGCGAAAAGTGGTTTTTCAACACTATCACAAGTGCAAAAAGTGTTTTTTCCACACTAATACAAGTGCAAAAGTGTTTCCTGCACCAACACAAGTGCGAAAAGTGGTTTTTCAAAACTAACACAAGTGCCAAAAGTGGTTTTTCAACACTAACACAAGTGCGAAAAGTGGTTTTTGCACACTAATACAAGTGCAAAAGTGGTTTCCTGCACCAACACAAATGCGAAAAGTGGTTTTTCAACACTAGCACAAGTGCGAAAAGTGGTTTTTCAACACCAGCACAAGTGCGAAAAGTGTTTTTTCCACACTAATACAAGTGCAAAACTGGTTTCCTGCACCAACACAAGTGCGAAAAGTGGTTTTTCAAAACTAACTCAAGTGCGAAAAGTGGTTTTTCAACACTAACACAAGTGTGAAAAGTGGTTTTTCAACACTAACACAAGTGCGAAAAGTGGTTTTTCCACACTAATACAAGTGCAAAAGTGGTTTCCTGCACCAACACAAGTGCGAAAAGTGGTTTTTCAACACTAACACAAGTGCGTAAAGTGGTTTTTCAACACTATCACAAGTGCAAAAAGTGTTTTTTCCACACTAATACAAGTGCAAAAGTGGTTTCCTGCACCAACACAAGTGCGAAAAGTGGTTTTTCAACACTAATACAAGTGCAAAAGTGGTTTCCTGCACCAACACAAGTGCGAAAAGTGGTTTTTCAACACTAACACAAGTGCGAAAAGTGGTTTTTCAACACTATCACAAGTGCAAAAAGTGTTTTTTCCACACTAATACAAGTGCAAAAGTGGTTTCCTGCACCAACACAAGTGCGAAAAGTGGTTTTTCAACACTAACACAAGTGCAAAAAGTGGGTTTTTCAACACTAACACAAGTGCGAAAAGTGGTTTATCCACACTAATACAAGTGCAAAAGTGGTTTCCTGCACCAACACAAGTGCGAAAAGTGGTTTTTCAACACTAACACAAGTGCGAAAAGTGGTTTTTCAACACTAACACAAGTGCGAAAAGTGATTTTTCAACAATAACACAAGTGCGAAAAGTGGTTTTTCCACACTAATACAAGTGCAAAAGTGGTTCCTGCACCAACAAAAGTGCGAAAAGTGGTTTTTCAACACTAACACAAGTGCGAAAATTGGTTTTTCAACACGAACACAAATGCAAAAAGTGGTTTTTCAACACTAACACAGGTGCGAAAAATGGTTTTTCCACACTAATACAAGTGCAAAAGTGGTTTTCTGCACAAATACAAGTGCGAAAAGTGGTTTTTCAACACTAACGCAAGTGCGAAAAGTGGTTTTTCAACACTATCACAAGTGCAAAAAGTGTTTTTTCCACACTAATACAAGTGCAAAAGTGGTTTCCTGCACCAACACAAGTGCGAAAAGTGGTTTTTCAACATTAACACAAGTGTGAAAAGTCGTTTTTCAACACTAACACAAGTGCGAAAAGTGGTTTTTCCACACTAATACAAGTGCAAAAGTGGTTTCCTGCACCAACACAAGTTCGAAAAGTGGTTTTTCAACATTAACACAAGTGCGAAAAGTGGTTTTTCAACACTAACACATATGCGAAAAGTGGGTTTTCAACACTATCACAAGTGCAAAAAGTGGTTTTTCCACACTAATACAAGTGCAAAAGTTGTTTCCTGCACCAACACAAGTGCGAAAAGTGGTTTTTCAACACTAACACAAGTGCGAAAAGTGCTTTTTCAACACTATCACAAGTGCAAAAAGTGTTTTTTCCACACTAATACAAGTGCAAAAGTGTTTCCTGCACCAACACAAGTGCGAAAAGTGGTTTTTCAAAACTAACACAAGTGCCAAAAGTGGTTTTTCAACACTAACACAAGTGCGAAAAGTGGTTTTTGCACACTAATACAAGTGCAAAAGTGGTTTCCTGCACCAACACAAATGCGAAAAGTGGTTTTTCAACACTAGCACAAGTGCGAAAAGTGGTTTTTCAACACTAACACAAGTGCGAAAAGTGTTTTTTCCACACTAATACAAGTGCAAAACTGGTTTCCTGCACCAACACAAGTGCGAAAAGTGGTTTTTCAAAACTAACTCAAGTGCGAAAAGTGGTTTTTCAACACTAACACAAGTGCGAAAAGTGGTTTTTCAACACTAACACAAGTGCAAAAAGTGGTTTTTCCACACTAATACAAGTGCAAAAGTGGTTTCCTGCACCAACACAAGTGCGAAAAGTGGTTTTTCAACACTAACACAAGTGCGTAAAGTGGTTTTTCAACACTATCACAAGTGCAAAAAGTGTTTTTTCCACACTAATACAAGTGCAAAAGTGGTTTCCTGCACCAACACAAGTGCGAAAAGTGGTTTTTCAACACTAATACAAGTGCAAAAGTGGTTTCCTGCACCAACACAAGTGCGAAAAGTGGTTTTTCAACACTAACACAAGTGCGAAAAGTGGTTTTTCAACACTATCACAAGTGCAAAAGGTGTTTTTTCCACACTAATACAAGTGCAAAAGTGGTTTCCTGCACCAACACAAGTGCGAAAAGTGGTTTTTCAACACTAACACAAGTGCAAAAAGTGGGTTTTTCAACACTAACACAAGTGCGAAAAGTGGTTTATCCACACTAATACAAGTGCAAAAGTGGTTTCCTGCACCAACACAAGTGCGAAAAGTGGTTTTTCAACACTAACACAAGTGCGAAAAGTGGTTTTTCAACACTAACACAAGTGCGAAAAGTCATTTTTCAACAATAACACAAGTGCAAAAAGTGGTTTTTCCACACTAATACAAGTGCAAAAGTGGTTCCTGCACCAACACAAGTGCGAAAAGTGGTTTTTCAACACTAACACAAGTGCGAAAATTGGTTTTTCAACACGAACACAAGTGCGAAAAGTGTTTTTTCAACACTAACACAAGTGCGAAAAGTGTTTTTTCCACACTAATACAAGTACAAAAGTGGTTTCCTGCACCAACACAAGTGCGAAAAGTGGTTTTTCAACACTAACACAAGTGCGAAAAGTGGTTTTTCAACACTAATACAAGTGCAAAAGTGGTTTCCTGCACCAACACAAGTGCGAAAAGTGGTTTTTCAACACTAACAAAAGTGCGAAAAGTGGTTTTTCAACACTAACACAAGTGCGAAAAGTGGTTTTTCCACACTAATACAAGTGCAAAAGTGGTTTTCCTGCACCAACACAAGTGCGAAAAGTGGTTTTTCAACACTAACACAAGTGCGAAAAGTGGTTTTTCAACATTAACACAAGTGTGAAAAGTCGTTTTTCAACACAAACACAAGTGCGAAAAGTGGTTTTTCCACACTAATACAAGTGCAAAAGTGGTTTCCTGCACCAACACAAGTGCGAAAAGTGGTTTTTCAACATTAACACAAGTGCGAAAAGTGGTTTTTCAACACTAACACATATGCGAAAAGTGGATTTTCAACACTATCACAAGTGCAAAAAGTGGTTTTTCCACACTAATACAAGTGCAAAAAGTGTTTTTTCCACACTAATACAAGTGCAAAAGTGTTTCCTGCACCAACACAAGTGCGAAAAGTGGTTTTTCAACACTAACACAAGTGCGAAAAGTGGTTTTTCAACACTATCACAAGTGCAAAAAGTGTTTTTTCCACACTAATACAAGTGCAAAAGTGTTTCCTGCACCAACACAAGTGCGAAAAGTGGTTTTTCAAAACTAACACAAGTGCCAAAAGTGGTTTTTCAACACTAACACAAGTGCGAAAAGTGGTTTTTGCACACTAATACAAGTGCAAAAGTGGTTTCCTGCACCAACACAAATGCGAAAAGTGGTTTTTCAACACTAGCACAAGTGCGAAAAGTGGTTTTTCAACACCAGCACAAGTGCGAAAAGTGTTTTTTCCACACTAATACAAGTGCAAAACTGGTTTCCTGCACCAACACAAGTGCGAAAAGTGGTTTTTCAAAACTAACTCAAGTGCGAAAAGTGGTTTTTCAACACTAACACAAGTGTGAAAAGTGGTTTTTCAACACTAACACAAGTGCGAAAAGTGGTTTTTCCACACTAATACAAGTGCAAAAGTGGTTTCCTGCACCAACACAAGTGCGAAAAGTGGTTTTTCAACACTAACACAAGTGCGTAAAGTGGTTTTTCAACACTATCACAAGTGCAAAAAGTGTTTTTTCCACACTATTACAAGTGCAAAAGTGGTTTCCTGCACCAACACAAGTGCGAAAAGTGGTTTTTCAACACTAATACAAGTGCAAAAGTGGTTTCCTGCACCAACACAAGTGCGAAAAGTGGTTTTTCAACACTAACACAAGTGCGAAAAGTGGTTTTTCAACACTATCACAAGTGCAAAAAGTGTTTTTTCCACACTAATACAAGTGCAAAAGTGGTTTCCTGCACCAACACAAGTGCGAAAAGTGGTTTTTCAACACTAACACAAGTGCAAAAAGTGGGTTTTTCAACACTAACACAAGTGCGAAAAGTGGTTTATCCACACTAATACAAGTGCAAAAGTGGTTTCCTGCACCAACACAAGTGCGAAAAGTGGTTTTTCAACACTAACACAAGTGCGAAAAGTGGTTTTTCAACACTAACACAAGTGCGAAAAGTGATTTTTCAACAATAACACAAGTGCGAAAAGTGGTTTTTCCACACTAATACAAGTGCAAAAGTGGTTCCTGCACCAACAAAAGTGCGAAAAGTGGTTTTTCAACACTAACACGAGTGCGAAAATTGGTTTTTCAACACGAACACAAATGCAAAAAGTGGTTTTTCAACACTAACACAGGTGCGAAAAATGGTTTTTCCACACTAATACAAGTGCAAAAGTGGTTTTCTGCACAAATACAAGTGCGAAAAGTGGTTTTTCAACACTAACGCAAGTGCGAAAAGTGGTTTTTCAACACTATCACAAGTGCAAAAAGTGTTTTTTCCACACTAATACAAGTGCAAAAGTGGTTTCCTGCACCAACACAAGTGCGAAAAGTGGTTTTTCAACATTAACACAAGTGTGAAAAGTCGTTTTTCAACACTAACACAAGTGCGAAAAGTGGTTTTTCCACACTAATACAAGTGCAAAAGTGGTTTCCTGCACCAACACAAGTGCGAAAAGTGGTTTTTCAACATTAACACAAGTGCGAAAAGTGGTTTTTCAACACTAACACATATGCGAAAAGTGGGTTTTCAACACTATCACAAGTGCAAAAAGTGGTTTTTCCACACTAATACAAGTGCAAAAGTTGTTTCCTGCACCAACACAAGTGCGAAAAGTGGTTTTTCAACACTAACACAAGTGCGAAAAGTGGTTTTTCAACACTATCACAAGTGCAAAAAGTGTTTTTTCCACACTAATACAAGTGCAAAAGTGTTTCCTGCACCAACACAAGTGCGAAAAGTGGTTTTTCAAAACTAACACAAGTGCCAAAAGTGGTTTTTCAACACTAACACAAGTGCGAAAAGTGGTTTTTGCACACTAATACAAGTGCAAAAGTGGTTTCCTGCACCAACACAAATGCGAAAAGTGGTTTTTCAACACTAGCACAAGTGCGAAAAGTGGTTTTTCAACACTAACACAAGTGCGAAAAGTGTTTTTTCCACACTAATACAAGTGCAAAACTGGTTTCCTGCACCAACACAAGTGCGAAAAGTGGTTTTTCAAAACTAACTCAAGTGCGAAAAGTGGTTTTTCAACACTAACACAAGTGCGAAAAGTGGTTTTTCAACACTAACACAAGTGCAAAAAGTGGTTTTTCCACACTAATACAAGTGCAAAAGTGGTTTCCTGCACCAACACAAGTGCGAAAAGTGGTTTTTCAACACTAACACAAGTGCGTAAAGTGGTTTTTCAACACTATCACAAGTGCAAAAAGTGTTTTTTCCACACTAATACAAGTGCAAAAGTGGTTTCCTGCACCAACACAAGTGCGAAAAGTGGTTTTTCAACACTAATACAAGTGCAAAAGTGGTTTCCTGCACCAACACAAGTGCGAAAAGTGGTTTTTCAACACTAACACAAGTGCGAAAAGTGGTTTTTCAACACTATCACAAGTGCAAAAGGTGTTTTTTCCACACTAATACAAGTGCAAAAGTGGTTTCCTGCACCAACACAAGTGCGAAAAGTGGTTTTTCAACACTAACACAAGTGCAAAAAGTGGGTTTTTCAACACTAACACAAGTGCGAAAAGTGGTTTATCCAAACTAATACAAGTGCAAAAGTGGTTTCCTGCACCAACACAAGTGCGAAAAGTGGTTTTTCAACACTAACACAAGTGCGAAAAGTGGTTTTTCAACACTAACACAAGTGCGAAAAGTGATTTTTCAACAAAAACACAAGTGCGAAAAGTGGTTTTTCCACACTAATACAAGTGCAAAAGTGGTTCCTGCACCAACACAAGTGCGAAAAGTGGTTTTTCAACACTAACACAAGTGCGAAAATTGGTTTTTCAACACGAACACAAGTGCGAAAAGTGTTTTTTCAACACTAACACAAGTGCGAAAAGTGTTTTTTCCACACTAATACAAGTACAAAAGTGGTTTCCTGCACCAACACAAGTGCGAAAAGTGGTTTTTCAACACTAACACAAGTGCGAAAAGTGGTTTTTCAACACTAATACAAGTGCAAAAGTGGTTTCCTGCACCAACACAAGTGCGAAAAGTGGTTTTTCAACACTAACAAAAGTGCGAAAAGTGGTTTTTCAACACTAACACAAGTGCGAAAAGTGGTTTTTCCACACTAATACAAGTGCAAAAGTGGTTTTCCTGCACCAACACAAGTGCGAAAAGTGGTTTTTCAACACTAACACAAGTGCGAAAAGTGGTTTTTCAACACTATCACAAGTGCAAAAAGGGTTTTTTCCACACTAATACAAGTGCAAAAGTGGTTTCCTGCACCAACACAAGTGTGAAAAGTGGTTTTACAACACTAACACAAGTGCAAAAAGTGGTTTTTCCACACTAATACAAGTGCAAAAGTGGTTTCCTGCACCAACACAAGTGCGAAAAGTGGTTTTTCAACACTAACACAAGTGCGAAAAGTGGTTTTTCAACACTAACACAAGTGCGAAAAGTGATTTTTCAACAATAACACAAGTGCGAAAAGTGGTTTGTCCACACTAATACAAGTGCAAAAGTGGTTTCCTGCACCAACACAAGTGCGAAAAGTGGTTTTTCAACACTAACACAAGTGCAAAAAGTGGTTTTTCAACACTAACACAAGTGCGAAAAGTGTTTTTTCAACACTAACACAAGTGCGAAAAGTGTTTTTTCCACACTAATACAAGTGCAAAAGTGGTTTCCTGCACCAACACAAGTGCGAAAAGTGGTTTTTCAACACTAACACAAGTGCGAAAAGTGGTTTTTCAACACTAATACAAGTGCAAAAGTGGTTTCCTGCACCAACACAAGTGCGAAAAGTGGTTTTTCAACACTAACACAAGTGCGAAAAGTGGTTTTTCAACACTAACACAAGTGTGAAAAGTGGTTTTTCCACACTAATACAAGTGCAAAAGTGGTTTCCTGCACCAACACAAATGCAAAAAGTGGTTTTCAACACTAACACAAGTGCGAAAAGTGGTTTTTCAACACTATCACAAGTGCAAAAAGTGTTTTTTCCACACTAATACAAGTGCAAAAGTGGTTTTCTGCACCAACACAGGTGCAAAAAGTGGTTTTTCAACACTAACGCAAGTGCGAAAAGTGGTTTTTCAACACTAACACAAGTGCGAAAAGTGGTTTTTCCAAACTAATACAAGTGCAAAAGTGGTTTCCTGCACCAACACAAGTGCGAAAAGTGGTTTTTCAACACTAACACAAGTGCGAAAAGTGGTTTTTCAACACTATCACAAGTGCAAAAGTGTTTTTTACACACTAATACAAGTGCAAAAGTGGGTTTTCAACACTAACACAAGTGCGAAAAGTGGTTTTTCAACACTATCACAAGTGCAAAAAGTGTTTTTTCCACACTAATACAAGTACAAAAGTGGTTTCCTGCACCAACACAAGTGCGAAAAGTGGTTTTTCAACACTAACACAAGTGCGAAAAGTGGTTTTTCAACACTAACACAAGTGCGAAAAGTGGTTTTTCAACACTATCACAAGTGCAAAAAGTGTTTTTTGCACAATAATACAAGTGCAAAAGTGGTTTCCTGCACCAACACAAGTGCGAAAAGTGGTTTTTCAACACTAACACAAGTGCGAAAAGTGGTTTTTCACCACTAACACAAGTGCGAAAAGTGTTTTTTCCACACTAATACAAGTGCGAAAAGTGGTTTTTCAACACTAACACAAGTGCGAAAAGTGGTTTTTCCACACTAATACAAGTGCAAAAGTGGTTTCCTGCACCAACACAAGTGCGAAAAGTGGTTTTTCAACACTAAGACAAGTGCGAAAAGTGGTTTTTCAACACTACCACAAGTGCAAAAAGTGTTTTTCCACACTAATACAAGTACAAAAGTGGTTTCCTGCACCAACACAAGTGCGAAAAGTGGTTTTTCAACACTAACACAAGTGCGAAAAGTTGTTTTTCAACACTACCACAAGTGCAAAAAGTGTTTTTTCCACACTAATACAAGTACAAAAGTGGTTTCCTGCACCAACACAAGTGCGAAAAGTGGTTTTTCAACACTAACACAAGTGCGAAAAGTGGTTTTTCAACACTAATACAAGTGCAAAAGTGGTTTCCTGCACCAACACAAGTGCGAAAAGTGGTTTTTCAACACTAACACAAGTGCGAAAAGTGGTTTTTCAACACTATCACAAGTGCAAAAAGTGTTTTTTCCACATTAATGCAAGTGCAAAAGTGGTTTCCTGCACCAACACAAGTGCGAAAAGTGGTTTTTCAACACTAACACAAGTGCGAAAAGTGGTTTTTCAACACTAACACAAGTGCGAAAAGTGGTTTATCCACACTAATACAAGTGCAAAAGTGGTTTCCTGCACCAACACAAGTGCGAAAAGTGGGTTTTCAACACTAACACAAGTGCGAAAAGTGGTTTTTCAACACTATCACAAGTGCAAAAAGTGTTTTTTCCACACTAATACAAGTGCAAAAGTGGTTTCCTGCACCAACACAAGTGCGAAATGTGGTTTTTCAACACTAACACAAGTGCGAAAAGTGGTTTTTCAACACTAACACAAGTGCGAAAAGTGGTTTTTCAACAATAACACAAGTGCGAAAAGTGGTTTTTCCACACTAATACAAGTGCAAAAGTGGTTTCCTGCACCAACACAAGTGCGAAAAGTGGTTTTTCAACACTAACACAAGTGCGAAAAGTGGTTTTTCAACACTATCACAAGTGCAAAAAGTGTTTTTCCACACTAATAGAAGTGCAAAAGTGGTTTCCTGCAACAACACAAGTGCGAAAAGTGGTTTTTCAACACTAACACAAGTGCGAAAAGTGGTTTTTCAACACTATCACAAGTGCAAAAAGGGTTTTTTCCACACTAATACAAGTGCGAAAAGTGGTTTTTCCACACTAATACAAGTGCAAAAGTGGTTTCCTGCACCAACACAAGTGCGAAAAGTGGTTTTTCAACACTATCACAAGTGCAAAAAGGGTTTTTTCCACACTAATACAAGTGCGAAAAGTGGTTTTTCCACACTAATACAAGTGCAAAAGTGGTTTCCTGCACCAACACAAGTGCGAAAAGTGGTTTTTCAACACTAACACAAGTGCGAAAAGTGGTTTTTCAACACTATCACAAGTGCAAAAAGTGTTTTTTCCACACTAATACAAGTGCAAAAGTGGTTTTCTGCACCAACACAGGTGCGAAAAGTGGTTTTTCAACACTAACGCAAGTGCGAAAAGTAGTTTTTCAACACTAACAAAAGTGCGAAAAGTGGTTTTTCCACACTAATACAAGTGCAAAAGTGGTTTCCTGCACCAACACAAGTGCGAAAAGTGGTTTTTCAACACTAACACAAGTGCGAAAAGTGGTTTTTCAACACTATCACAAGTGCAAAAGTGTTTTTTCCACACTAATACAAGTGCAAAAGTGGTTTTTCAACACTAACACAAGTGCGAAAAGTGGTTTTTAAACACTAACACAAGTGCGAAAAGTGGTTTTTCAACACTAACACAAGTGCGAAAAGTGGTTTTTCCACACTAATACAAGTGCAAAAGTGGTTTCCTGCACCAACACAAATGCAAAAAGTGGTTTTTCAACACTAACACAAGTTCGAAAAGTGGTTTTTCAACACTATCACAAGTGCAAAAAGTGTTTTTTCCACACTAATACAAGTGCAAAAGTGGTTTTCTGCACCAACACAAGTGCGAAAAGTGGTTTTTCAACACTAACGCAAGTGCGAAAAGTGGTTTTTCAACACGATCACAAGTGCAAAAAGTTTTTTTTCCACACTAATACAAGTGCAAAAGTGGTTTCCTGCACCAATACAAGTGCGAAAAGTGGTTTTTCAACATTAACACAAGTGTGAAAAGTGGTTTTTCAACACTAACACAAGTGCGAAAAGTGGTTTTTCCACACTAATACAAGTGCAAAAGTGGTTTCCTGCACCAACACAACTGCGAAAAGTGGTTTTTCAACATTAACACAAGTGCGAAAAGTGGTTTTTCAACACTAACACATATGCGAAAAGTGGGTTTTCAACACTATCACAAGTGCAAAAAGTGGTTTTTCCACACTAATACAAGTGCAAAAGTTGTTTCCTGCACCAACACAAGTGCGAAAAGTGGTTTTTCAACACTAACACAAGTGCGAAAAGTGGTTTTTCAACACTATCACAAGTGCAAAAAGTGTTTTTTCCACACTAATACAAGTGCAAAAGTGGTTCCTGCACCAACACAAGTGCGAAAAGTGGTTTTTCAAAACTAACACAAGTGCCAAAAGTGGTTTTTCAACACTAACACAAGTGCGAAAAGTGGTTTTTGCACACTAATACAAGTGCAAAAGTGGGTTCCTGCACCAACACAAATGCGAAAAGTGGTTTTTCAACACTAACACAAGTGCGAAAAGTGGTTTTTCAACACTAACACAAGTGCGAAAAGTGTTTTTTCCACACTAATACAAGTGCAAAACTGGTTTCCTGCACCAACACAAGTGCGAAAAGTGGTTTTTCAAAACTAACTCAAGTGCGAAAAGTGGTTTTTCAACACTAGCACAAGTGTGAAAAGTGGTTTTTCAACACTAACACAAGTGCGAAAAGTGGTTTTTCCACACTAATACAAGTGCAAAAGTGGTTTCCTGCACCAACACAAGTGCGAAAAGTGGTTTTTCAACACTAACACAAGTGCGTAAAGTGGTTTTTCAACACTATCACAAGTGCAAAAAGTGTTTTTTCCACACTAATACAAGTGCAAAAGTGGTTTCCTGCACCAACACAAGTGCGAAAAGTGGTTTTTCAACACTAACACAAGTGCGAAAAGTGGTTTTTCAACACTAACACAAGTGCGAAAAGTGATTTTTCAACAATAACACAAGTGCGAAAAGTGGTTTTTCCACTCTAATACAAGTGCAAAAGTGGTTCCTGCACCAACACAAGTGCGAAAAGTGGTTTTTCAACACTAACACAAGTGCGAAAATTGGTTTTTCAACACGAACACAAGTGCGAAAAGTGTTTTTTCAACACTAACACAAGTGCGAAAAGTGTTTTTCCACACTAATACAAGTACAAAAGTGGTTTCCTGCACCAACACAAGTGCGAAAAGTGGTTTTTCAACACTAACACAAGTGCGAAAAGTGGTTTTTCAACACTAATACAAGTGCAAAAGTGGTTTCCTGCACCAACACAAGTGCGAAAAGTGGTTTTTCAACACTAACACAAGTGCGAAAAGTGGTTTTTCAACACTAACACAAGTGCGAAAAGTGGTTTTTCCACACTAATACAAGTGCAAAAGTGGTTTTCCTGCACCAACACAAGTGCGAAAAGTGGTTTTTCAACACTAACACAAGTGCGAAAAGTGGTTTTTCAACACTATCACAAGTGCAAAAAGGGTTTTTTCCACACTAATACAAGTGCAAAAGTGGTTTCCTGCACCAACACAAGTGTGAAAAGTGGTTTTACAACACTAACACAAGTGCAAAAAGTGGTTTTTCCACACTAATACAAGTGCAAAAGTGGTTTCCTGCACCAACACAAGTGCGAAAAGTGGTTTTTCAACACTAACACAAGTGCGAAAAGTGGTTTTTCAACACTAACACAAGTGCGAAAAGTGATTTTTCAACAATAACACAAGTGCGAAAAGTGGTTTGTCCACACTAATACAAGTGCAAAAGTGGTTTCCTGCACCAACACAAGTGCGAAAAGTGGTTTTTCAACACTAACACAAGTGCAAAAAGTGGTTTTTCAACACTAACACAAGTGCGAAAAGTGTTTTTTCAACACTAACACAAGTGCGAAAAGTGTTTTTTCCACACTAATACAAGTGCAAAAGTGGTTTCCTGCACCAACACAAGTGCGAAAAGTGGTTTTTCAACACTAACACAAGTGCGAAAAGTGGTTTTTCAACACTAATACAAGTGCAAAAGTGGTTTCCTGCACCAACACAAGTGCGAAAAGTGGTTTTTCAACACTAACACAAGTGCGAAAAGTGGTTTTTCAACACTAACACAAGTGTGAAAAGTTGTTTTTCCACACTAATACAAGTGCAAAAGTGGTTTCCTGCACCAACACAAATGCAAAAAGTGGTTTTCTGCACCAACACAGGTGCAAAAAGTGGTTTTTCAACACTAACGCAAGTGCGAAAAGTGGTTTTTCAACACTAACACAAGTGCGAAAAGTGGTTTTTCCAAACTAATACAAGTGCAAAAGTGGTTTCCTGCACCAACACAAGTGCGAAAAGTGGTTTTTCAACACTAACACAAGTGCGAAAAGTGGTTTTTCAACACTATCACAAGTGCAAAAGTGTTTTTTACACACTAATACAAGTGCAAAAGTGGTTTTTCAACACTAACACAAGTGTGAAAAGTGGTTTTTCAACACTATCACAAGTGCAAAAAGTGTTTTTTCCACACTAATACAAGTACAAAAGTGGTTTCCTGCACCAACACAAGTGCGAAAAGTGGTTTTTCAACACTAACACAAGTGCGAAAAGTGGTTTTTCAACACTAACACAAGTGCGAAAAGTGGTTTTTCAACACTATCACAAGTGCAAAAAGTGTTTTTTGCACACTAATACAAGTGCAAAAGTGGTTTCCTGCACCAACACAAGTGCGAAAAGTGGTTTTTCAACACTAACACAAGTGCGAAAAGTGGTTTTTCACCACTAACACAAGTGCGAAAAGTGTTTTTTCCACACTAATACAAGTGCGAAAAGTGGTTTTTCAACACTAACACAAGTGCGAAAAGTGGTTTTTCCACACTAATACAAGTGCAAAAGTGGTTTCCTGCACCAACACAAGTGCGAAAAGTGGTTTTTCAACACTAAGACAAGTGCGAAAAGTGGTTTTTCAACACTACCACAAGTGCAAAAAGTGTTTTTCCACACTAATACAAGTACAAAAGTGGTTTCCTGCACCAACACAAGTGCGAAAAGTGGTTTTTCAACACTAACACAAGTGCGAAAAGTTGTTTTTCAACACTACCACAAGTGCAAAAAGTGTTTTTTCCACACTAATACAAGTACAAAAGTGGTTTCCTGCACCAACACAAGTGCGAAAAGTGGTTTTTCAACACTAACACAAGTGCGAAAAGTGGTTTTTCAACACTAATACAAGTGCAAAAGTGGTTTCCTGCACCAACACAAGTGCGAAAAGTGGTTTTTCAACACTAACACAAGTGCGAAAAGTGGTTTTTCAACACTACCACAAGTGCAAAAAGTGTTTTTTCCACATTAATGCAAGTGCAAAAGTGGTTTCCTGCACCAACACAAGTGCGAAAAGTGGTTTTTCAACACTAACACAAGTGCGAAAAGTGGTTTTTCAACACTAACACAAGTGCGAAAAGTGGTTTATCCACACTAATACAAGTGCAAAAGTGGTTTCCTGCACCAACACAAGTGCGAAAAGTGGGTTTTCAACACTAACACAAGTGCGAAAAGTGGTTTTTCAACACTATCACAAGTGCAAAAAGTGTTTTTTCCACACTAATACAAGTGCAAAAGTGGTTTCCTGCACCAACACAAGTGCGAAATGTGGTTTTTCAACACTAACACAAGTGCGAAAAGTGGTTTTTCAACACTAACACAAGTGCGAAAAGTGGTTTTTCAACAATAACACAAGTGCGAAAAGTGGTTTTTCCACACTAATACAAGTGCAAAAGTGGTTTCCTGCACCAACACAAGTGCGAAAAGTGGTTTTTCAACACTAACACAAGTGCGAAAAGTGGTTTTTCAACACTATCACAAGTGCAAAAAGTGTTTTTCCACACTAATAGAAGTGCAAAAGTGGTTTCCTGCAACAACACAAGTGCGAAAAGTGGTTTTTCAACACTAACACAAGTGCGAAAAGTGGTTTTTCAACACTATCACAAGTGCAAAAAGGGTTTTTTCCACACTAATACAAGTGCGAAAAGTGGTTTTTCCACACTAATACAAGTGCAAAAGTGGTTTCCTGCACCAACACAAGTGCGAAAAGTGGTTTTTCAACACTATCACAAGTGCAAAAAGGGTTTTTTCCACACTAATACAAGTGCGAAAAGTGGTTTTTCCACACTAATACAAGTGCAAAAGTGGTTTCCTGCACCAACACAAGTGCGAAAAGTGGTTTTTCAACACTAACACAAGTGCGAAAAGTGGTTTTTCAACACTATCACAAGTGCAAAAAGTGTTTTTTCCACACTAATACAAGTGCAAAAGTGGTTTTCTGCACCAACACAGGTGCGAAAAGTGGTTTTTCAACACTAACGCAAGTGCGAAAAGTGGTTTTTCAACACTAACACAAGTGCGAAAAGTGGTTTTTCCACACTAATACAAGTGCAAAAGTGGTTTCCTGCACCAACACAAGTGCGAAAAGTGGTTTTTCAACACTAACACAAGTGCGAAAAGTGGTTTTTCAACACTATCACAAGTGCAAAAGTGTTTTTTCCACACTAATACAAGTGCAAAAGTGGTTTTTCAACACTAACACAAGTGCGAAAAGTGGTTTTTCAACACTAACACAAGTGCGAAAAGTGGTTTTTCAACACTAACACAAGTGCGAAAAGTGGTTTTTCCACACTAATACAAGTGCAAAAGTGGTTTCCTGCACCAACACAAATGCAAAAAGTGGTTTTTCAACACTAACACAAGTTCGAAAAGTGGTTTTTCAACACTATCACAAGTGCAAAAAGTGTTTTTTCCACACTAATACAAGTGCAAAAGTGGTTTTCTGCACCAACACAAGTGCGAAAAGTGGTTTTTCAACACTAACGCAAGTGCGAAAAGTGGTTTTTCAACACTATCACAAGTGCGAAAAGTGGTTTTTCCACACTAATACAAGTGCAAAAGTGGTTTCCTGCACCAACACAAGTGCGAAAAGTGGTTTTTCAACACTAACACAAGTGTGAAAATTGGTTTTTCAACACTAACACAAGTGCGAAAAAGTTTTTCAACACTAACACAAGTGCGAAAAGTGTTTTTTCCACACTAATACAAGCACAAAAGTGGTTTCCTGCACCAACACAAGTGCGAAAAGTGGTTTTTCAACACTAACACAAGTGCGAAAAGTGGTTTTTCAACACTAATAGAAGTGCAAAAGTGGTTTCCTGCACCAACACAAGTGCGAAAAGTGGTTTTTCAACACTAACACAAGTGCCAAAAGTGGTTTTTCAACACTAACACAAGTGCGAAAAGTGTTTTTTCCACACTAATACAAGTGCAAAAGTGGTTTCCTGCACCAACACAAGTGCGAAAAGTGGTTTTTCAACACTAACACAAGAGCGAAAAGTGGTTTTTCAACACTAACACAAGTGCGAAAAGTGGTTTTTCCACACTAATACAAGTGCAAAAGTGGTTTCCTGCACCAACACAAGTGCGAAAAGTGGTTTTTCAACACTAACACAATTGCGAAAAGTGGTTTTTCAACACTATCACAAGTGCAAAAGTGTTTTTTCCACACTATTACAAGTGCAAAAGTGGTTTTTCAACACGAACACAAGTGCGAAAAGTGGTTTTTCAACACTATCACAAGTGCAAAAAGTGTTTTTTCCACACTAATACAAGTACAAAAGTGGTTTCCTGCACCAACACAAGTGCGAAAAGTGGTTTTTCAACACTAACACAAGTGCAAAAAGTGGTTTTGCAACACTAACACAAGTGCGAAAAGTGGTTTTTCAACACTATCACAAGTGCAAAAAGTGTTTTTTCCACACTAATACAAGTGCAAAAGTGGTTTCCTGCACCAACACAAGTATGAAAAGTGGTTTTTCAACACTAACACAAGTGCGAAAGTGGTTTTTCAACACTAACACAAGTGTGAAAAGTGGTTTTTCCACACTAATACAAGTGCAAAAGTGGTTTCCTGCACCAACACAAGTGCGAAAAGTGGGTTTTCAACACTAACACAAGTGCGAAAAGTGGTTTTTCAACACTATCACAAGTGCAAAAAGTGTTTTTTCCACACTAATACAAGTGCAAAAGTGGTTTCCTGCACCAACACAAGTGCGAATTGTGGTTTTTCAACACTAACACAAGTGCGAAAAGTGGTTTTTCAACACTAACACAAGTGCGAAAAGTGGTTTTTCAACAATAACACAAGTGCGAAAAGTGGTTTTTCCACACTAATACAAGTGCAAAAGTGGTTTCCTGAACCAACACAAGTGCGAAAAGTGGTTTTTCAACACTAACACAAGTGCGAAAAGTGGTTTTTCAACACTATCACAAGTGCAAAAAGTGTTTTTCCACACTAATACAAGTGCAAAAGTGGTTTCCTGCACCAACACAAGTGCGAAAAGTGGTTTTTTAACACTAACACAAGTGGAAAAAGTGGTTTTTCAACACTAACACAAGTGCGAAAAGTGGTTTTCCACACTAATACAAGTGCAAAAGTGGTTTCCTGCACCAACACAAGTGCGAAAAGTGGTTTTTCAACACTAACACAAGTGCGAAAAGTGGTTTTTCAACACTATCACAAGTGCAAAAAGTGTTTTTTCCACAATAATACAAGTGCAAAAGTGGTTTCCTGCACCAACACAAGTGCGAAATGTGGTTTTTCAACACTAACACAAGTGCGAAAAGTGGTTTTTCAACACTAACACAAGTGCGAAAAGTGGTTTATCAACACTAACACAAGTGCGAAAAGTGGTTTTTCAACAATAACACAAGTGCGAAAAGTGGTTTTTCCACACTAATACAAGTGCAAAAGTGGTTTCCTGAACCAACACAAGTGCGAAAAGTGGTTTTTCAACACTAACACAAGTGCGAAAAGTGGTTTTTCAACACTATCACAAGTGCAAAAAGTGTTTTTTCCACACTAATACAAGTGCAAAAGTGTTTCCTGCACCAACACAAGTGCGAAAAGTGGTTTTTCAAAACTAACACAAGTGCCAAAAGTGGTTTTTCAACACTAACACAAGTGCGAAAAGTGGTTTTTGCACACTAATACAAGTGCAAAAGTGGTTTCCTGCACCAACACAAATGCGAAAAGTGGTTTTTCAACACTAACACAAGTGCGAAAAGTGGTTTTTCAACACTAACACAAGTGCGAAAAGTGTTTTTTCCACACTAATACAAGTGCAAAACTGGTTTCCTGCACCAACACAAGTGCGAAAAGTGGTTTTTCAAAACTAACTCAAGTGCAAAAAGTCGTTTTTCAACACTAACACAAGTGCGAAAAGTGGTTTTTCAACACTAACACAAGTGCGAAAAGTGGTTTTTCCACACTAATACAAGTGCAAAAGTGGTTTCCTGCACCAACACAAGTGCGAAAAGTGGTTTTTCAACACTAACACAAGTGCGTAAAGTGGTTTTTCAACACTATCACAAGTGCAAAAAGTGTTTTTTCCACACTAATGCAAGTGCAAAAGTGGTTTCCTGCACAAACACAAGTGCGAAAAGTGGTTTTTCAACACTAATACAAGTGCAAAAGTGGTTTCCTGCACCAACACAAGTGCGAAAAGTGGTTTTTCAACACTAACACAAGTGCGAAAAGTGGTTATTCAACACTATCACAAGTGCAAAAAGTGTTTTTTCCACACTAATACAAGTGCAAAAGTGGTTTCCTGCACCAACACAAGTGCGAAAAGTGGTTTTTCAACACTAACACAAGTGCAAAAAGTGGGTTTTTCAACACTAACACAAGTGCGAAAAGTGGTTTATCCACACTAATACAAGTGCAAAAGTGGTTTCCTGCACCAACACAAGTGCGAAAAGTGGTTTTTCAACACTAACACAAGTGCGAAAAGTGGTTTTTCAACACTAACACAAGTGCGAAAAGTGATTTTTCAACAATAACACAAGTGCGAAAAGTGGTTTTTCCACACTAATACAAGTGCAAAAGTGGTTTCCTGCACCAACACAAGTGCGAAAAGTGGTTTTTCAACACTAACACAAGTGCGAAAATTGGTTTTTCAACACTAACACAAGTGCGAAAAGTGTTTTTTCAACACTAACACAAGTGCGAAAAGTGTTTTTTCCACACTAATACAAGTACAAAAGTGGTTTCCTGCACCAACACAAGTGCGAAAAGTGGTTTTTCAACACTAACACAAGTGTGAAAAGTGGTTTTTCACCACTAATACAAGTGCAAAAGTGGTTTCCTGCACCAACACAAGTGCGAAAAGTGGTTTTTCAACACTAACACAAGTGCGAAAAGTGGTTTTTCAACACTAACACAAGTGCGAAAAGTGGTTTTTCCACACTAATACAAGTGCAAAAGTGGTTTTCCTGCACAAACACAAGTGCGAAAAGTGGTTTTTCAACACTAACACAAGTGCGAAAAGTCGTTTTTCAACACTATCACAAGTGCAAAAAGGGTTTTTTCCACACTAATACAAGTGCAAAAGTGGTTTCCTGCACCAACACAAGTGTGAAAAGTGGTTTTACAACACTAACACAAGTGCAAAAAGTGGTTTTTCAACACTAACACAAGTGCGAAAAGTGGTTTTTCCACACTAATACAAGTGCAAAAGTGGTTTCCTGCACCAACACAAGTGCAAAAAGTGGTTTTTCAACACTAACACAAATGCGAAAAGTGGTTTTTCAACACTAACACAAGTGCGAAAAGTGATTTTTCAACAATAACACAAGTGCGAAAAGTGGTTTTTCCACACTAATACAAGTGCAAAAGTGGTTTCCTGCACCAACACAAGTGCGAAAAGTGGTTTTTCAACACTAACACAAGTGCGAAAATTGGTTTTTCAACACTAACACAAGTGCGAAAAAGTTTTTCAACACTAACACAAGTGCGAAAAGTGTTTTTTCCACACTAATACAAGCACAAAAGTGGTTTCCTGCACCAACACAAGTGCGAAAAGTGGTTTTTCAACAACAACACAAGTGCGAAAAGTGGTTTTTCAACACTAATAGAAGTGCAAAAGTGGTTTCCTGCACCAACACAAGTGCGGAAAGTGGTTTTTCAACACTAACACAAGTGCCAAAAGTGGTTTTTCAACACTAACACAAGTGCGAAAAGTGGTTTTTCCACACTAATACAAGTGCAAAAGTGGTTTCCTGCACCAACACAAGTGCGAAAAGTGGTTTTTCAACACTAACACAAGAGCGAAAAGTGGTTTTTCAACACTAACACAAGTGCGAAAAGTGATTTTTCAACAATAACACAAGTGCGAAAAGTGGTTTTTCAACAATAACACAAGTGCGAAAAGTGGTTTTTCCACACTAATACAAGTGCAAAAGTGGTTTCCTGCACCAACAAAAGTGCGAAAAGTGGTTTTTCAACACTAACACAAGTGCGAAAAGTGGTTTTTCAACACTAACACAAGTGCGAAAAGTGGTTTTTCAACACTAACACAAGTGCGAAAAGTGATTTTTTCCACACTAATACAAGTGCAAAAGTGGTTTCCTGCACCAACACAAGTGCGAAAAGTGGTTTTTCAACACGAACACAAGTGCGAAAATTGGTTTTTCAACACTAACACAAGTGCGAAAAGTGGTTTTTCCACACTAATACAAGTGCAAAAGTGGTTTCCTGCACCAACACAAATGCAAAAAGTGGTTTTTCAACACTAACGCAAGTGCGAAAAGTGGTTTTTCAACACTAACGCAAGTGCGAAAAGTGGTTTTTCCACACTAACACAAGTGCGAAAAGTGGTTTTTCCACACTAATACAAGTGCAAAAGTGGTTTCCTGCACCAACACAAGTGCGAAAAGTGGTTTTTCAACACTAACACAATTGCGAAAAGTGGTTTTTCAACACTATCACAAGTGCAAAAGTGTTTTTTCCACACTATTACAAGTGCAAAAGTGGTTTTTCAACACGAACACAAGTGCGAAAAGTGGTTTTTCAACACTATCACAAGTGCAAAAAGTGTTTTTTCCACACTAATACAAGTACAAAAGTGGTTTCCTGCACCAACACAAGTGCGAAAAGTGGTTTTTCAACACTAACACAAGTGCGAAAAGTGGTTTTGCAACACTAACACAAGTGCGAAAAGTGGTTTTTCAACACTATCACAAGTGCAAAAAGTGTTTTTTCCACACTAATACAAGTGCAAAAGTGGTTTCCTGCACCAACACAAGTATGAAAAGTGGTTTTTCAACACTAACACAAGTGCGAAAGTGGTTTTTCAACACTAACACAAGTGCGAAAAGTGGTTTTTCCACACTAATACAAGTGCAAAAGTGGTTTCCTGCACCAACACAAGTGCGAAAAGTGGGTTTTCAACACTAACACAAGTGCGAAAAGTGGTTTTTCAACACTATCACAAGTGCAAAAAGTGTTTTTCCACACTAATACAAGTGCAAAAGTGGTTTCCTGCACCAACACAAGTGCGAATTGTGGTTTTTCAACACTAACACAAGTGCGAAAAGTGGTTTTCCAACACTAACACAAGTGCGAAAAGTGGTTTTTCAACAATAACACAAGTGCGAAAAGTGGTTTTTCCACACTAATACAAGTGCAAAAGTGGTTTCCTGAACCAACACAAGTGCGAAAAGTGGTTTTTCAACACTAACACAAGTGCAAAAAGTGGTTTTTCAACACTATCACAAGTGCAAAAAGTGTTTTTCCACACTAATACAAGTGCAAAAGTGGTTTCCTGCACCAACACAAGTGCGAAAAGTGGTTTTTTAACACTAACACAAGTGCAAAAAGTGGTTTTTCAACACTAACACAAGTGCGAAAAGTGGTTTTCCACACTAATACAAGTGCAAAAGTGGTTTCCTGCACCAACACAAGTGCGAAAAGTGGTTTTTCAACACTAACACAAGTGCGAAAAGTGGTTTTTCAACACTATCACAAGTGCAAAAAGTGTTTTTTCCACACTAATACAAGTGCAAAAGTGGTTTCCTGCACCAACACAAGTGCGAAATGTGGTTTTTCAACACTAACACAAGTGCGAAAAGTGGTTTTTCAACACTAACACAAGTGCGAAAAGTGGTTTTTCAACAATAACACAAGTGCGAAAAGTGGTTTTTCCACACTAATACAAGTGCAAAAGTGGTTTCCTGCACCAACACAAGTGCGAAAAGTGGTTTTTCAACACTAACGCAAGTGCGAAAAGTGGTTTTTCAACACTATCACAAGTGCAAAAAGTGTTTTTTCCACACTAATACAAGTGCAAAAGTGGTTTCCTGCACCAACACAAGTGCGAAATGTGGTTTTTCAACACTAACACAAGTGCGAAAAGTGGTTTTTCAACACTAACACAAGTGCGAAAAGTGGTTTTTCAACACTAACACAAGTGCGAAAAGTGGTTTTTCAACAATAACACAAGTGCGAAAAGTGGTTTTTCCACACTAATACAAGTGCAAAAGTGGTTTCCTGAACCAACACAAGTGCGAAAAGTGGTTTTTCAACACTAACACAAGTGCGAAAAGTGGTTTTTCAACACTATCACAAGTGCAAAAAGTGTTTTTCCACACTAATACAAGTGCAAAAGTGGTTTCCTGCACCAACACAAGTGCGAAAAGTGGTTTTTTAACACCAACACAAGTGCAAAAAGTGGTTTTTCAACACTAACACAAGTGCGAAAAGTGGTTTTCCACACTAATACAAGTGCAAAAGTGGTTTCCTGCACCAACACAAGTGCGAAAAGTGGTTTTTCAACACTAACACAAGTGTGAAAAGTGGTTTTTCAACACTATCACAAGTGCAAAAAGTGTTTTTTCCACACTAATACAAGTGCAAAAGTGGTTTCCTGCACCAACACAAGTGCGAAATGTGGTTTTTAAACACTAACACAAGTGCGAAAAGTGGTTTTTCAACACTAACACAAGTGCGAAAAGTGGTTTTTCAACAATAACACAAGTGCGAAAAGTGGTTTTTCCACACTAATACAAGTGCAAAAGTGGTTTCCTGCACCAACACAAGTGCGAAAAGTGGTTTTTCAACACTAACGCAAGTGCGAAAAGTGGTTTTTCAACACTATCACAAGTGCAAAAAGTGTGTTTTCCACACTAATACAAGTGCAAAAGTGGTTTCCTGCACCAACACAAGTGCGAAAAGTGGTTTTTCAACACTAACGCAAGTGCGAAAAGTGGTTTTTCCACACTAACACAAGTGCGAAAAGTGGTTTTTCCACACTAATACAAGTGCAAAAGTGGTTTCCTGCACCAACACAAGTGCGAAAAGTGGTTTTTCAACACTAACACAATTGCGAAAAGTGGTTTTTCAACACTATCACAAGTGCAAAAGTGTTTTTTCCACACTACTACAAGTGCAAAAGTGGTTTTTCAACACGAACACAAGTGCGAAAAGTGGTTTTTCAACACTATCACAAGTGCAAAAAGTGTTTTTTCCACACTAATACAAGTACAAAAGTGGTTTCCTGCACCAACACAAGTGCGAAAAGTGGTTTTTCAACACTAACACAAGTGCGAAAAGTGGTTTTGCAACACTAACACAAGTGCGAAAAGTGGTTTTTCAACACTATCACAAGTGCAAAAAGTGTTTTTTCCACACTAATACAAGTGCAAAAGTGGTTTCCTGCACCAACACAAGTATGAAAAGTGGTTTTTCAACACTAACACAAGTGCGAAAGTGGTTTTTCAACACTAACACAAGTGCGAAAAGTGGTTTTTCCACACTAATACAAGTGCAAAAGTGGTTTCCTGCACCAACACAAGTGCGAAAAGTGGTTTTTCAACACTAACACAAGAGCGAAAAGTGGTTTTTCAACACTAACACAAGTGCGAAAGTGATTTTTCAACAATAACACAAGTGCGAAAAGTGGTTTTTTCCACACTAATACAAGTGCAAAAGTGGTTTCCTGCACCAACACAAGTGCGAAAAGTGGTTTTTCAACACGAACACAAGTGCGAAAATTGGTTTTTCAACACTAACACAAGTGCGAAAAGTGGTTTTTCCACACTAATACAAGTGCAAAAGTGGTTTCCTGCACCAACACAAATGCAAAAAGTGGTTTTTCAACACTAACGCAAGTGCGAAAAGTGGTTTTTCAACACTAACGCAAGTGCGAAAAGTGGTTTTTCCACACTAACACAAGTGCGAAAAGTGGTTTTTCCACACTAATACAAGTGCAAAAGTGGTTTCCTGCACCAACACAAGTGCGAAAAGTGGTTTTTCAACACTAACACAATTGCGAAAAGTGGTTTTTCAACACTATCACAAGTGCAAAAGTGTTTTTTCCACACTATTACAAGTGCAAAAGTGGTTTTTCAACACGAACACAAGTGCGAAAAGTGGTTTTTCAACACTATCACAAGTGCAAAAAGTGTTTTTTCCACACTAATACAAGTACAAAAGTGGTTTCCTGCACCAACACAAGTGCGAAAAGTGGTTTTTCAACACTAACACAAGTGCGAAAAGTGGTTTTGCAACACTAACACAAGTGCGAAAAGTGGTTTTTCAACACTATCACAAGTGCAAAAAGTGTTTTTTCCACACTAATACAAGTGCAAAAGTGGTTTCCTGCACCAACACAAGTATGAAAAGTGGTTTTTCAACATTAACACAAGTGCGAAAGTGGTTTTTCAACACTAACACAAGTGCGAAAAGTGGTTTTTCCACACTAATACAAGTGCAAAAGTGGTTTCCTGCACCAACACAAGTGCGAAAAGTGGGTTTTCAACACTAACACAAGTGCGAAAAGTGGTTTTTCAACACTATCACAAGTGCAAAAAGTGTTTTTCCACACTAATACAAGTGCAAAAGTGGTTTCCTGCACCAACACAAGTGCGAATTGTGGTTTTTCAACACTAACACAAGTGCGAAAAGTGGTTTTTCAACACTAACACAAGTGCGAAAAGTGGTTTTTCAACAATAACACAAGTGCGAAAAGTGGTTTTTCCACACTAATACAAGTGCAAAAGTGGTTTCCTGAACCAACACAAGTGCGAAAAGTGGTTTTTCAACACTAACACAAGTGCGAAAAGTGGTTTTTCAACACTATCACAAGTGCAAAAAGTGTTTTTCCACACTAATACAAGTGCAAAAGTGGTTTCCTGCACCAACACAAGTGCGAAAAGTGGTTTTTTAACACTAACACAAGTGCAAAAAGTGGTTTTTCAACACTAACACAAGTGCGAAAAGTGGTTTTCCACACTAATACAAGTGCAAAAGTGGTTTCCTGCACCAACACAAGTGCGAAAAGTGGTTTTTCAACACTAACACAAGTGCGAAAAGTGGTTTTTCAACACTATCACAAGTGCAAAAAGTGTTTTTTCCACACTAATACAAGTGCAAAAGTGGTTTCCTGCACCAACACAAGTGCGAAATGTGGTTTTTCAACACTAACACAAGTGCGAAAAGTGGTTTTTCAACACTAACACAAGTGCGAAAAGTGGTTTTTCAACAATAACACAAGTGCGAAAAGTGGTTTTTCCACACTAATACAAGTGCAAAAGTGGTTTCCTGCACCAACACAAGTGCGAAAAGTGGTTTTTCAACACTAACGCAAGTGCGAAAAGTGGTTTTTCAACACTATCACAAGTGCAAAAAGTGTTTTTTCCACACTAATACAAGTGCAAAAGTGGTTTCCTGCACCAACACAAGTGCGAAATGTGGTTTTTCAACACTAACACAAGTGCGAAAAGTGGTTTTTCAACACTAACACAAGTGCGAAAAGTGGTTTTTCAACACTAACACAAGTGCGAAAAGTGGTTTTTCAACAATAACACAAGTGCGAAAAGTGGTTTTTCCACACTAATACAAGTGCAAAAGTGGTTTCCTGAACCAACACAAGTGCGAAAAGTGGTTTTTCAACACTAACACAAGTGCGAAAAGTGGTTTTTCAACACTATCACAAGTGCAAAAAGTGTTTTTCCACACTAATACAAGTGCAAAAGTGGTTTCCTGCACCAACACAAGTGCGAAAAGTGGTTTTTTAACACCAACACAAGTGCAAAAAGTGGTTTTTCAACACTAACACAAGTGCGAAAAGTGGTTTTCCACACTAATACAAGTGCAAAAGTGGTTTCCTGCACCAACACAAGTGCGAAAAGTGGTTTTTCAACACTAACACAAGTGTGAAAAGTGGTTTTTCAACACTATCACAAGTGCAAAAAGTGTTTTTTCCACACTAATACAAGTGCAAAAGTGGTTTCCTGCACCAACACAAGTGCGAAATGTGGTTTTTAAACACTAACACAAGTGCGAAAAGTGGTTTTTCAACACTAACACAAGTGCGAAAAGTGGTTTTTCAACAATAACACAAGTGCGAAAAGTGGTTTTTCCACACTAATACAAGTGCAAAAGTGGTTTCCTGCACCAACACAAGTGCGAAAAGTGGTTTTTCAACACTAACGCAAGTGCGAAAAGTGGTTTTTCAACACTATCACAAGTGCAAAAAGTGTTTTTTCCACACTAATACAAGTGCAAAAGTGGTTTCCTGCACCAACACAAGTGCGAAAAGTGGTTTTTCAACACTAACGCAAGTGCGAAAAGTGGTTTTTCCACACTAACACAAGTGCGAAAAGTGGTTTTTCCACACTAATACAAGTGCAAAAGTGGTTTCCTGCACCAACACAAGTGCGAAAAGTGGTTTTTCAACACTAACACAATTGCGAAAAGTGGTTTTTCAACACTATCACAAGTGCAAAAGTGTTTTTTCCACACTACTACAAGTGCAAAAGTGGTTTTTCAACACGAACACAAGTGCGAAAAGTGGTTTTTCAACACTATCACAAGTGCAAAAAGTGTTTTTTCCACACTAATACAAGTACAAAAGTGGTTTCCTGCACCAACACAAGTGCGAAAAGTGGTTTTTCAACACTAACACAAGTGCGAAAAGTGGTTTTGCAACACTAACACAAGTGCGAAAAGTGGTTTTTCAACACTATCACAAGTGCAAAAAGTGTTTTTTCCACACTAATACAAGTGCAAAAGTGGTTTCCTGCACCAACACAAGTATGAAAAGTGGTTTTTCAACACTAACACAAGTGCGAAAGTGGTTTTTCAACACTAACACAAGTGCGAAAAGTGGTTTTTCCACACTAATACAAGTGCAAAAGTGGTTTCCTGCACCAACACAAGTGCGAAAAGTGGGTTTTCAACACTAACACAAGTGCGAAAAGTGGTTTTTCAACACTATCACAAGTGCAAAAAGTGTTTTTTCCACACTAATACAAGTGCAAAAGTGGTTTCCTGCACCAACACAAGTGCGAAATGTGGTTTTTCAACACTAACACAAGTGCGAAAAGTGGTTTTTCAACACTAACACAAGTGCGAAAAGTGGTTTTTCAACAATAACACAAGTGCGAAAAGTGGTTTTTCCACACTAATACAAGTGCAAAAGTGGTTTCCTGCACCAACACAAGTGCGAAAAGTGGTTTTTCAACACTAACGCAAGTGCGAAAAGTGGTTTTTCAACACTATCACAAGTGCAAAAAGTGTTTTTTCCACACTAATACAAGTGCAAAAGTGGTTTCCTGCACCAACACAAGTGCGAAATGTGGTTTTTCAACACTAACACAAGTGCGAAAAGTGGTTTTTCAACACTAACACAAGTGCGAAAAGTGGTTTTTCAACACTAACACAAGTGCGAAAAGTGGTTTTTCAACAATAACACAAGTGCGAAAAGTGGTTTTTCCACACTAATACAAGTGCAAAAGTGGTTTCCTGAACCAACACAAGTGCGAAAAGTGGTTTTTCAACACTAACACAAGTGCGAAAAGTGGTTTTTCAACACTATCACAAGTGCAAAAAGTGTTTTTCCACACTAATACAAGTGCAAAAGTGGTTTCCTGCACCAACACAAGTGCGAAAAGTGGTTTTTTAACACCAACACAAGTGCAAAAAGTGGTTTTTCAACACTAACACAAGTGCGAAAAGTGGTTTTCCACACTAATACAAGTGCAAAAGTGGTTTCCTGCACCAACACAAGTGCGAAAAGTGGTTTTTCAACACTAACACAAGTGTGAAAAGTGGTTTTTCAACACTATCACAAGTGCAAAAAGTGTTTTTTCCACACTAATACAAGTGCAAAAGTGGTTTCCTGCACCAACACAAGTGCGAAATGTGGTTTTTAAACACTAACACAAGTGCGAAAAGTGGTTTTTCAACACTAACACAAGTGCGAAAAGTGGTTTTTCAACAATAACACAAGTGCGAAAAGTGGTTTTTCCACACTAATACAAGTGCAAAAGTGGTTTCCTGCACCAACACAAGTGCGAAAAGTGGTTTTTCAACACTAACGCAAGTGCGAAAAGTGGTTTTTCAACACTATCACAAGTGCAAAAAGTGTGTTTTCCACACTAATACAAGTGCAAAAGTGGTTTCCTGCACCAACACAAGTGCGAAAAGTGGTTTTTCAACACTAACGCAAGTGCGAAAAGTGGTTTTTCCACACTAACACAAGTGCGAAAAGTGGTTTTTCCACACTAATACAAGTGCAAAAGTGGTTTCCTGCACCAACACAAGTGCGAAAAGTGGTTTTTCAACACTAACACAATTGCGAAAAGTGGTTTTTCAACACTATCACAAGTGCAAAAGTGTTTTTTCCACACTACTACAAGTGCAAAAGTGGTTTTTCAACACGAACACAAGTGCGAAAAGTGGTTTTTCAACACTATCACAAGTGCAAAAAGTGTTTTTTCCACACTAATACAAGTACAAAAGTGGTTTCCTGCACCAACACAAGTGCGAAAAGTGGTTTTTCAACACTAACACAAGTGCGAAAAGTGGTTTTGCAACACTAACACAAGTGCGAAAAGTGGTTTTTCAACACTATCACAAGTGCAAAAAGTGTTTTTTCCACACTAATACAAGTGCAAAAGTGGTTTCCTGCACCAGCACAAGTATGAAAAGTGGTTTTTCAACACTAACACAAGTGCGAAAGTGGTTTTTCAACACTAACACAAGTGCGAAAAGTGGTTTTTCCACACTAATACAAGTGCAAAAGTGGTTTCCTGCACCAACACAAGTGCGAAAAGTGGTTTTTCAACACTAACACAAGAGCGAAAAGTGGTTTTTCAACACTAACACAAGTGCGAAAGTGATTTTTCAACAATAACACAAGTGCGAAAAGTGGTTTTTTCCACACTAATACAAGTGCAAAAGTGGTTTCCTGCACCAACACAAGTGCGAAAAGTGGTTTTTCAACACGAACACAAGTGCGAAAATTGGTTTTTCAACACTAACACAAGTGCGAAAAGTGGTTTTTCCACACTAATACAAGTGCAAAAGTGGTTTCCTGCACCAACACAAATGCAAAAAGTGGTTTTTCAACACTAACGCAAGTGCGAAAAGTGGTTTTTCAACACTAACGCAAGTGCGAAAAGTGGTTTTTCCACACTAACACAAGTGCGAAAAGTGGTTTTTCCACACTAATACAAGTGCAAAAGTGGTTTCCTGCACCAACACAAGTGCGAAAAGTGGTTTTTCAACACTAACACAATTGCAAAAAGTGGTTTTTCAACACTATCACAAGTGCAAAAGTGTTTTTTCCACACTATTACAAGTGCAAAAGTGGTTTTTCAACACGAACACAAGTGCGAAAAGTGGTTTTTCAACACTATCACAAGTGCAAAAAGTGTTTTTTCCACACTAATACAAGTACAAAAGTGGTTTCCTGCACCAACACAAGTGCGAAAAGTGGTTTTTCAACACTAACACAAGTGCGAAAAGTGGTTTTGCAACACTAACACAAGTGCGAAAAGTGGTTTTTCAACACTATCACAAGTGCAAAAAGTGTTTTTTCCACACTAATACAAGTGCAAAAGTGGTTTCCTGCACCAACACAAGTATGAAAAGTGGTTTTTCAACATTAACACAAGTGCGAAAGTGGTTTTTCAACACTAACACAAGTGCGAAAAGTGGTTTTTCCACACTAATACAAGTGCAAAAGTGGTTTCCTGCACCAACACAAGTGCGAAAAGTGGGTTTTCAACACTAACACAAGTGCGAAAAGTGGTTTTTCAACACTATCACAAGTGCAAAAAGTGTTTTTCCACACTAATACAAGTGCAAAAGTGGTTTCCTGCACCAACACAAGTGCGAATTGTGGTTTTTCAACACTAACACAAGTGCGAAAAGTGGTTTTTCAACACTAACACAAGTGCGAAAAGTGGTTTTTCAACAATAACACAAGTGCGAAAAGTGGTTTTTCCACACTAATACAAGTGCAAAAGTGGTTTCCTGAACCAACACAAGTGCGAAAAGTGGTTTTTCAACACTAACACAAGTGCGAAAAGTGGTTTTTCAACACTATCACAAGTGCAAAAAGTGTTTTTCCACACTAATACAAGTGCAAAAGTGGTTTCCTGCACCAACACAAGTGCGAAAAGTGGTTTTTTAACACTAACACAAGTGCAAAAAGTGGTTTTTCAACACTAACACAAGTGCGAAAAGTGGTTTTCCACACTAATACAAGTGCAAAAGTGGTTTCCTGCACCAACACAAGTGCGAAAAGTGGTTTTTCAACACTAACACAAGTGCGAAAAGTGGTTTTTCAACACTATCACAAGTGCAAAAAGTGTTTTTTCCACACTAATACAAGTGCAAAAGTGGTTTCCTGCACCAACACAAGTGCGAAATGTGGTTTTTCAACACTAACACAAGTGCGAAAAGTGGTTTTTCAACACTAACACAAGTGCGAAAAGTGGTTTTTCAACAATAACACAAGTGCGAAAAGTGGTTTTTCCACACTAATACAAGTGCAAAAGTGGTTTCCTGCACCAACACAAGTGCGAAAAGTGGTTTTTCAACACTAACGCAAGTGCGAAAAGTGGTTTTTCAACACTATCACAAGTGCAAAAAGTGTTTTTTCCACACTAATACAAGTGCAAAAGTGGTTTCCTGCACCAACACAAGTGCGAAATGTGGTTTTTCAACACTAACACAAGTGCGAAAAGTGGTTTTTCAACACTAACACAAGTGCGAAAAGTGGTTTTTCAACACTAACACAAGTGCGAAAAGTGGTTTTTCAACAATAACACAAGTGCGAAAAGTGGTTTTTCCACACTAATACAAGTGCAAAAGTGGTTTCCTGAACCAACACAAGTGCGAAAAGTGGTTTTTCAACACTAACACAAGTGCGAAAAGTGGTTTTTCAACACTATCACAAGTGCAAAAAGTGTTTTTCCACACTAATACAAGTGCAAAAGTGGTTTCCTGCACCAACACAAGTGCGAAAAGTGGTTTTTTAACACCAACACAAGTGCAAAAAGTGGTTTTTCAACACTAACACAAGTGCGAAAAGTGGTTTTCCACACTAATACAAGTGCAAAAGTGGTTTCCTGCACCAACACAAGTGCGAAAAGTGGTTTTTCAACACTAACACAAGTGTGAAAAGTGGTTTTTCAACACTATCACAAGTGCAAAAAGTGTTTTTTCCACACTAATACAAGTGCAAAAGTGGTTTCCTGCACCAACACAAGTGCGAAATGTGGTTTTTAAACACTAACACAAGTGCGAAAAGTGGTTTTTCAACACTAACACAAGTGCGAAAAGTGGTTTTTCAACAATAACACAAGTGCGAAAAGTGGTTTTTCCACACTAATACAAGTGCAAAAGTGGTTTCCTGCACCAACACAAGTGCGAAAAGTGGTTTTTCAACACTAACGCAAGTGCGAAAAGTGGTTTTTCAACACTATCACAAGTGCAAAAAGTGTTTTTTCCACACTAATACAAGTGCAAAAGTGGTTTCCTGCACCAACACAAGTGCGAAAAGTGGTTTTTCAACACTAACGCAAGTGCGAAAAGTGGTTTTTCCACACTAACACAAGTGCGAAAAGTGGTTTTTCCACACTAATACAAGTGCAAAAGTGGTTTCCTGCACCAACACAAGTGCGAAAAGTGGTTTTTCAACACTAACACAATTGCGAAAAGTGGTTTTTCAACACTATCACAAGTGCAAAAGTGTTTTTTCCACACTACTACAAGTGCAAAAGTGGTTTTTCAACACGAACACAAGTGCGAAAAGTGGTTTTTCAACACTATCACAAGTGCAAAAAGTGTTTTTTCCACACTAATACAAGTACAAAAGTGGTTTCCTGCACCAACACAAGTGCGAAAAGTGGTTTTTCAACACTAACACAAGTGCGAAAAGTGGTTTTGCAACACTAACACAAGTGCGAAAAGTGGTTTTTCAACACTATCACAAGTGCAAAAAGTGTTTTTTCCACACTAATACAAGTGCAAAAGTGGTTTCCTGCACCAACACAAGTATGAAAAGTGGTTTTTCAACACTAACACAAGTGCGAAAGTGGTTTTTCAACACTAACACAAGTGCGAAAAGTGGTTTTTCCACACTAATACAAGTGCAAAAGTGGTTTCCTGCACCAACACAAGTGCGAAAAGTGGGTTTTCAACACTAACACAAGTGCGAAAAGTGGTTTTTCAACACTATCACAAGTGCAAAAAGTGTTTTTCCACACTAATACAAGTGCAAAAGTGGTTTCCTGCACCAACACAAGTGCGAATTGTGGTTTTTCAACACTAACACAAGTGCGAAAAGTGGTTTTTCAACACTAACACAAGTGCGAAAAGTGGTTTTTCAACAATAACACAAGTGCGAAAAGTGGTTTTTCCACACTAATACAAGTGCAAAAGTGGTTTCCTGCACCAACACAAGTGCGAAATGTGGTTTTTCAACACTACCACAAGTGCGAAAAGTGGTTTTTCAACACTAACACAAGTGCGAAAAGTGGTTTTTCAACACTAACACAAGTGCGAAAAGTGGTTTTTCAACAATAACACAAGTGCGAAAAGTGGTTTTTCCACACTAATACAAGTGCAAAAGTGGTTTCCTGAACCAACACAAGTGCGAAAAGTGGTTTTTCAACACTAACACAAGTGCGAAAAGTGGTTTTTCAACACTATCACAAGTGCAAAAAGTGTTTTTCCACACTAATACAAGTGCAAAAGTGGTTTCCTGCACCAACACAAGTGCGAAAAGTGGTTTTTTAACACTAACACAAGTGCAAAAAGTGGTTTTTCAACACTAACACAAGTGCGAAAAGTGGTTTTCCACACTAATACAAGTGCAAATGTGGTTTCCTGCACCAACACAAGTGCGAAAAGTGGTTTTTCAACACTAACACAAGTGCGAAAAGTGGTTTTTCAACACTATCACAAGTGCAAAAAGTGTTTTTTCCACACTAATACAAGTGCAAAAGTGGTTTCCTGCACCAACACAAGTGCGAAATGTGGTTTTTAAACACTAACACAAGTGCGAAAAGTGGTTTTTCAACACTAACACAAGTGCGAAAAGTGGTTTTTCAACAATAACACAAGTGCGAAAAGTGGTTTTTCCACACTAATACAAGTGCAAAAGTGGTTTCCTGCACCAACACAAGTGCGAAAAGTGGTTTTTCAACACTAACGCAAGTGCGAAAAGTGGTTTTTCAACACTATCACAAGTGCAAAAAGTGTTTTTTCCACACTAATACAAGTGCAAAAGTGGTTTCCTGCACCAACACAAGTGCGAAAAGTGGTTTTTCAACACTAACGCAAGTGCGAAAAGTGGTTTTTCCACACTAACACAAGTGCGAAAAGTGTTTTTTCCACACTAATACAAGTGCAAAAGTGGTTTCCTGCACCAACACAAGTGCGAAAAGTGGTTTTTCAACACTAACACAAGTGCGAAAAGTGGTTTTTCAACACTAACACAAGTGCGAAAAGTGGTTTTTCAACAATAACACAAGTGCGAAAAGTGGTTTTTCCACACTAATACAAGTGCAAAAGTGGTTTCCTGAACCAACACAAGTGCGAAAAGTGGTTTTTCAACACTAACACAAGTGCGAAAAGTGGTTTTTCAACACTATCACAAGTGCAAAAAGTGTTTTTCCACACTAATACAAGTGCAAAAGTGGTTTCCTGCACCAACACAAGTGCGAAAAGTGGTTTTTTAACACTAACACAAGTGCAAAAAGTGGTTTTTCAACACTAACACAAGTGCGAAAAGTGGTTTTCCACACTAATACAAGTGCAAAAGTGGTTTCCTGCACCAACACAAGTGCGAAAAGTGGTTTTTCAACACTAACACAAGTGCAAAAAGTGGTTTTTCAACACTAACACAAGTGCGAAAAGTGGTTTTCCACACTAATACAAGTGCAAAAGTGGTTTCCTGCACCAACACAAGTGCGAAAAGTGGTTTTTCAACACTATCACAAGTGCAAAAAGTGTTTTTCCACACTAATACAAGTGCAAAAGTGGTTTCCTGCACCAACACAAGTGCGAAAAGTGGTTTTTCAACACTAACGCAAGTGCGAAAAGTGGTTTTTCAACACTATCACAAGTGCAAAAAGTGTTTTTTCCACACTAATACAAGTGCAAAAGTGGTTTCCTGCACCAACACAAGTGCGAAATGTGGTTTTTCAACACTAACACAAGTGCGAAAAGTGGTTTTTCAACACTAACACAAGTGCGAAAAGTGGTTTTTCAACACTAACACAAGTGCGAAAAGTGGTTTTTCAACAATAACACAAGTGCGAAAAGTGGTTTTTCCACACTAATACAAGTGCAAAAGTGGTTTCCTGAACCAACACAAGTGCGAAAAGTGGTTTTTCAACACTAACACAAGTGCGAAAAGTGGTTTTTCAACACTATCACAAGTGCAAAAAGTGTTTTTCCACACTAATACAAGTGCAAAAGTGGTTTCCTGCACCAACACAAGTGCGAAAAGTGGTTTTTTAACACCAACACAAGTGCAAAAAGTGGTTTTTCAACACTAACACAAGTGCGAAAAGTGGTTTTCCACACTAATACAAGTGCAAAAGTGGTTTCCTGCACCAACACAAGTGCGAAAAGTGGTTTTTCAACACTAACACAAGTGTGAAAAGTGGTTTTTCAACACTATCACAAGTGCAAAAAGTGTTTTTTCCACACTAATACAAGTGCAAAAGTGGTTTCCTGCACCAACACAAGTGCGAAATGTGGTTTTTAAACACTAACACAAGTGCGAAAAGTGGTTTTTCAACACTAACACAAGTGCGAAAAGTGGTTTTTCAACAATAACACAAGTGCGAAAAGTGGTTTTTCCACACTAATACAAGTGCAAAAGTGGTTTCCTGCACCAACACAAGTGCGAAAAGTGGTTTTTCAACACTAACGCAAGTGCGAAAAGTGGTTTTTCAACACTATCACAAGTGCAAAAAGTGTTTTTTCCACACTAATACAAGTGCAAAAGTGGTTTCCTGCACCAACACAAGTGCGAAAAGTGGTTTTTCAACACTAATGCAAGTGCGAAAAGTGGTTTTTCCACACTAACACAAGTGCGAAAAGTGGTTTTTCCACACTAATACAAGTGCAAAAGTGGTTTCCTGCACCAACACAAGTGCGAAAAGTGGTTTTTCAACACTAACACAATTGCGAAAAGTGGTTTTTCAACACTATCACAAGTGCAAAAGTGTTTTTTCCACACTACTACAAGTGCAAAAGTGGTTTTTCAACACGAACACAAGTGCGAAAAGTGGTTTTTCAACACTATCACAAGTGCAAAAAGTGTTTTTTCCACACTAATACAAGTACAAAAGTGGTTTCCTGCACCAACACAAGTGCGAAAAGTGGTTTTTCAACACTAACACAAGTGCGAAAAGTGGTTTTGCAACACTAACACAAGTGCAAAAAGTGGTTTTTCAACACTATCACAAGTGCAAAAAGTGTTTTTTCCACACTAATACAAGTGCAAAAGTGGTTTCCTGCACCAACACAAGTATGAAAAGTGGTTTTTCAACACTAACACAAGTGCGAAAGTGGTTTTTCAACACTAACACAAGTGCGAAAAGTGGTTTTTCCACACTAATACAAGTGCAAAAGTGGTTTCCTGCACCAACACAAGTGCGAAAAGTGGGTTTTCAACACTAACACAAGTGCGAAAAGTGGTTTTTCAACACTATCACAAGTGCAAAAAGTGTTTTTCCACACTAATACAAGTGCAAAAGTGGTTTCCTGCACCAACACAAGTGCGAATTGTGGTTTTTCAACACTAACACAAGTGCGAAAAGTGGTTTTTCAACACTAACACAAGTGCGAAAAGTGGTTTTTCAACAATAACACAAGTGCGAAAAGTGGTTTTTCCACACTAATACAAGTGCAAAAGTGGTTTCCTGCACCAACACAAGTGCGAAATGTGGTTTTTCAACACTACCACAAGTGCGAAAAGTGGTTTTTCAACACTAACACAAGTGCGAAAAGTGGTTTTTCAACACTAACACAAGTGCGAAAAGTGGTTTTTCAACAATAACACAAGTGCGAAAAGTGGTTTTTCCACACTAATACAAGTGCAAAAGTGGTTTCCTGAACCAACACAAGTGCGAAAAGTGGTTTTTCAACACTAACACAAGTGCGAAAAGTGGTTTTTCAACACTATCACAAGTGCAAAAAGTGTTTTTCCACACTAATACAAGTGCAAAAGTGGTTTCCTGCACCAACACAAGTGCGAAAAGTGGTTTTTTAACACTAACACAAGTGCAAAAAGTGGTTTTTCAACACTAACACAAGTGCGAAAAGTGGTTTTCCACACTAATACAAGTGCAAATGTGGTTTCCTGCACCAACACAAGTGCGAAAAGTGGTTTTTCAACACTAACACAAGTGCGAAAAGTGGTTTTTCAACACTATCACAAGTGCAAAAAGTGTTTTTTCCACACTAATACAAGTGCAAAAGTGGTTTCCTGCACCAACACAAGTGCGAAATGTGGTTTTTAAACACTAACACAAGTGCGAAAAGTGGTTTTTCAACACTAACACAAGTGCGAAAAGTGGTTTTTCAACAATAACACAAGTGCGAAAAGTGGTTTTTCCACACTAATACAAGTGCAAAAGTGGTTTCCTGCACCAACACAAGTGCGAAAAGTGGTTTTTCAACACTAACGCAAGTGCGAAAAGTGGTTTTTCAACACTATCACAAGTGCAAAAAGTGTTTTTTCCACACTAATACAAGTGCAAAAGTGGTTTCCTGCACCAACACAAGTGCGAAAAGTGGTTTTTCAACACTAACGCAAGTGCGAAAAGTGGTTTTTCCACACTAACACAAGTGCGAAAAGTGTTTTTTCCACACTAATACAAGTGCAAAAGTGGTTTCCTGCACCAACACAAGTGCGAAAAGTGGTTTTTCAACACTAACACAAGTGCGAAAAGTGGTTTTTCAACACTAACACAAGTGCGAAAAGTGGTTTTTCAACAATAACACAAGTGCGAAAAGTGGTTTTTCCACACTAATACAAGTGCAAAAGTGGTTTCCTGAACCAACACAAGTGCGAAAAGTGGTTTTTCAACACTAACACAAGTGCGAAAAGTGGTTTTTCAACACTATCACAAGTGCAAAAAGTGTTTTTCCACACTAATACAAGTGCAAAAGTGGTTTCCTGCACCAACACAAGTGCGAAAAGTGGTTTTTTAACACTAACACAAGTGCAAAAAGTGGTTTTTCAACACTAACACAAGTGCGAAAAGTGGTTTTCCACACTAATACAAGTGCAAAAGTGGTTTCCTGCACCAACACAAGTGCGAAAAGTGGTTTTTCAACACTAACACAAGTGCGAAAAGTGGTTTTTCAACACTATCACAAGTGCAAAAAGTGTTTTTTCCACACTAATACAAGTGCAAAAGTGGTTTCCTGCACCAACACAAGTGCGAAATGTGGTTTTTCAACACTAACACAAGTGCGAAAAGTGGTTTTTCAACACTAACACAAGTGCGAAAAGTGGTTTTTCAACAATAACACAAGTGCGAAAAGTGGTTTTTCCACACTAATACAAGTGCAAAAGTGGTTTCCTGCACCAACACAAGTGCGAAAAGTGGTTTTTCAACACTAACGCAAGTGCGAAAAGTGGTTTTTCAACACTATCACAAGTGCAAAAAGTGTTTTTTCCACACTAATACAAGTGCAAAAGTGGTTTCCTGCACCAACACAAGTGCGAAATGTGGTTTTTCAACACTAACACAAGTGCGAAAAGTGGTTTTTCAACACTAACACAAGTGCGAAAAGTGGTTTTTTAACACTAACACAAGTGCGAAAAGTGGTTTTTCAACAATAACACAAGTGCGAAAAGTGGTTTTTCCACACTAATACAAGTGCAAAAGTGGTTTCCTGAACCAACACAAGTGCGAAAAGTGGTTTTTCAACACTAACACAAGTGCGAAAAGTGGTTTTTCAACACTATCACAAGTGCAAAAAGTGTTTTTCCACACTAATACAAGTGCAAAAGTGGTTTCCTGCACCAACACAAGTGCGAAAAGTGGTTTTTTAACACTAACACAAGTGCAAAAAGTGGTTTTTCAACACTAACACAAGTGCGAAAAGTGGTTTTCCACACTAATACAAGTGCAAAAGTGGTTTCCTGCACCAACACAAGTGCGAAAAGTGGTTTTTCAACACGAACACAAGTGCGAAAAGTGGTTTTTCAACACTATCACAAGTGCAAAAAGTGTTTTTTCCACACTAATACAAGTGCAAAAGTGGTTTCCTGCACCAACACAAGTGCGAAATGTGGTTTTTAAACACTAACACAAGTGCGAAAAGTGGTTTTTCAACACTAACACAAGTGCGAAAAGTGGTTTTTCAACAATAACACAAGTGCGAAAAGTGGTTTTTCCACACTAATACAAGTGCAAAAGTGGTTTCCTGCACCAACACAAGTGCGAAAAGTGGTTTTTCAACACTAACGCAAGTGCGAAATGTGGTTTTTCAACACTATCACAAGTGCAAAAAGTGTTTTTTCCACACTAATACAAGTGCAAAAGTGGTTTCCTGCACCAACACAAGTGCGAAAAGTGGTTTTTCAACATTAACACAAGTGTGAAAAGTGGTTTTTCAACACTAACACAAGTGCGAAAAGTGGTTTTTCCACACTAATACAAGTGCAAAAGTGGTTTCCTGCACCAACACAAGTGCGAAAAGTGGTTTTCCACACTAATACAAGTGCAAAAGTGGTTTCCTGCACCAACACAAGTGCGAAAAGTGGTTTTTCAACACGAACACAAGTGCGAAAAGTGGTTTTTCAACACTATCACAAGTGCAAAAAGTGTTTTTTCCACACTAATACAAGTGCAAAAGTGGTTTCCTGCACCAACACAAGTGCGAAATGTGGTTTTTAAACACTAACACAAGTGCGAAAAGTGGTTTTTCAACACTAACACAAGTGCGAAAAGTGGTTTTTCAACAATAACACAAGTGCGAAAAGTGGTTTTTCCACACTAATACAAGTGCAAAAGTGGTTTCCTGCACCAACACAAGTGCGAAAAGTGGTTTTTCAACACTAACGCAAGTGCGAAATGTGGTTTTTCAACACTATCACAAGTGCAAAAAGTGTTTTTTCCACACTAATACAAGTGCAAAAGTGGTTTCCTGCACCAACACAAGTGCGAAAAGTGGTTTTTCAACATTAACACAAGTGTGAAAAGTGGTTTTTCAACACTAACACAAGTGCGAAAAGTGGTTTTTCCACACTAATACAAGTGCAAAAGTGGTTTCCTGCACCAACACAAGTGCGAAAAGTGGTTTTTCAACATTAACACAAGTGCGAAAAGTGGTTTTTCAACACTAACACATATGCGAAAAGTGGGTTTTCAACACTATCACAAGTGCAAAAAGTGGTTTTTCCACACTAATACAAGTGCAAAAGTTGTTTCCTGCACCAACACAAGTGCGAAAAGTGGTTTTTCAACACGAACACAAGTGCGAAAAGTGGTTTTTCAACACTATCACAAGTGCAAAAAGTGTTTTTTCCACACTAATACAAGTGCAAAAGTGGTTTCCTGCAGCAACACAAGTGCGAAAAGTGGTTTTTCAAAACTAACACAAGTGCGAAAAGTGGTTTTTCAACACTAACACAAGTGCGAAAAGTGGTTTTTCCACACTAATACAAGTGCAAAAGTGGTTTCCTGCACCAACACAAGTGCGAAAAGTGGTTTTTCAACACTAACGCAAGTGCGAAAAGTGGTTTTTCCACACTAACACAAGTGCGAAAAGTGTTTTTTCCACACTAATACAAGTGCAAAAGTGGTTTCCTGCACCAACACAAGTGCGAAAAGTGGTTTTTCAACACTAACACAAGTGCGAAAAGTGGTTTTTCAACACTAACACAAGTGCGAAAAGTGGTTTTTCAACAATAACACAAGTGCGAAAAGTGGTTTTTCCACACTAATACAAGTGCAAAAGTGGTTTCCTGAACCAACACAAGTGCGAAAAGTGGTTTTTCAACACTAACACAAGTGCGAAAAGTGGTTTTTCAACACTATCACAAGTGCAAAAAGTGTTTTTCCACACTAATACAAGTGCAAAAGTGGTTTCCTGCACCAACACAAGTGCGAAAAGTGGTTTTTTAACACTAACACAAGTGCAAAAAGTGGTTTTTCAACACTAACACAAGTGCGAAAAGTGGTTTTCCACACTAATACAAGTGCAAAAGTGGTTTCCTGCACCAACACAAGTGCGAAAAGTGGTTTTTCAACACTAACACAAGTGCGAAAAGTGGTTTTTCAACACTATCACAAGTGCAAAAAGTGTTTTTTCCACACTAATACAAGTGCAAAAGTGGTTTCCTGCACCAACACAAGTGCGAAATGTGGTTTTTCAACACTAACACAAGTGCGAAAAGTGGTTTTTCAACACTAACACAAGTGCGAAAAGTGGTTTTTCAACAATAACACAAGTGCGAAAAGTGGTTTTTCCACACTAATACAAGTGCAAAAGTGGTTTCCTGCACCAACACAAGTGCGAAAAGTGGTTTTTCAACACTAACGCAAGTGCGAAAAGTGGTTTTTCAACACTATCACAAGTGCAAAAAGTGTTTTTTCCACACTAATACAAGTGCAAAAGTGGTTTCCTGCACCAACACAAGTGCGAAATGTGGTTTTTCAACACTAACACAAGTGCGAAAAGTGGTTTTTCAACACTAACACAAGTGCGAAAAGTGGTTTTTTAACACTAACACAAGTGCGAAAAGTGGTTTTTCAACAATAACACAAGTGCGAAAAGTGGTTTTTCCACACTAATACAAGTGCAAAAGTGGTTTCCTGAACCAACACAAGTGCGAAAAGTGGTTTTTCAACACTAACACAAGTGCGAAAAGTGGTTTTTCAACACTATCACAAGTGCAAAAAGTGTTTTTCCACACTAATACAAGTGCAAAAGTGGTTTCCTGCACCAACACAAGTGCGAAAAGTGGTTTTTTAACACTAACACAAGTGCAAAAAGTGGTTTTTCAACACTAACACAAGTGCGAAAAGTGGTTTTCCACACTAATACAAGTGCAAAAGTGGTTTCCTGCACCAACACAAGTGCGAAAAGTGGTTTTTCAACACGAACACAAGTGCGAAAAGTGGTTTTTCAACACTATCACAAGTGCAAAAAGTGTTTTTTCCACACTAATACAAGTGCAAAAGTGGTTTCCTGCACCAACACAAGTGCGAAATGTGGTTTTTAAACACTAACACAAGTGCGAAAAGTGGTTTTTCAACACTAACACAAGTGCGAAAAGTGGTTTTTCAACAATAACACAAGTGCGAAAAGTGGTTTTTCCACACTAATACAAGTGCAAAAGTGGTTTCCTGCACCAACACAAGTGCGAAAAGTGGTTTTTCAACACTAACGCAAGTGCGAAATGTGGTTTTTCAACACTATCACAAGTGCAAAAAGTGTTTTTTCCACACTAATACAAGTGCAAAAGTGGTTTCCTGCACCAACACAAGTGCGAAAAGTGGTTTTTCAACATTAACACAAGTGTGAAAAGTGGTTTTTCAACACTAACACAAGTGCGAAAAGTGGTTTTTCCACACTAATACAAGTGCAAAAGTGGTTTCCTGCACCAACACAAGTGCGAAAAGTGGTTTTTCAACATTAACACAAGTGCGAAAAGTGGTTTTTCAACACTAACACATATGCGAAAAGTGGGTTTTCAACACTATCACAAGTGCAAAAAGTGGTTTTTCCACACTAATACAAGTGCAAAAGTTGTTTCCTGCACCAACACAAGTGCGAAAAGTGGTTTTTCAACACGAACACAAGTGCGAAAAGTGGTTTTTCAACACTATCACAAGTGCAAAAAGTGTTTTTTCCACACTAATACAAGTGCAAAAGTGGTTTCCTGCAGCAACACAAGTGCGAAAAGTGGTTTTTCAAAACTAACACAAGTGCGAAAAGTGGTTTTTCAACACTAACACAAGTGCGAAAAGTGGTTTTTGCACACTAACACAAGTGCAAAAGTGGTTTCCTGCACCAACACAAATGCGAAAAGTGGTTTTTCAACACTAACACAAGTGCGAAAAGTGGTTTTTCAACACTAACACAAGTGCGAAAAGTGTTTTTTCCACACTAATACAAGTGCAAAACTGGTTTCCTGCACCAACACAAGTGCGAAAAGTGGTTTTTCAAAACTAACTCAAGTGCGAAAAGTGGTTTTTCAACACTAACACAAGTGCGAAAAGTCGTTTTTCAACACTAACACAAGTGCGAAAAGTGGTTTTTCCACACTAATACAAGTGCAAAAGTGGTTTCCTGCACCAACACAAGTGCGAAAAGTGGTTTTTCAACACTAACACAAGTGCGAAAAGTGGTTTTTCCACACTAATACAAGTGCAAAAGTGGTTTCCTGCACCAACACAAGTGCGAAAAGTGGTTTTTCAACACTAACACAAGTGCGAAAAGTGGTTTTTCAACACTATCACAAGTGCAAAAAGTGTTTTTTCCACACTAATACAAGTGCAAAAGTGGTTTCCTGCACCAACACAAGTGCGAAAAGTGGTTTTTCAACACTAACACAAGTGCAAAAAGTGGGTTTTTCAACACTAACACAAGTGCGAAAAGTGGTTTTTCCACAATAATACAAGTGCAAAAGTGGTTTCCTGCACCAACACAAGTGCGAAAAGTTGTTTTTCAACACTAACACAAGTGCGAAAAGTGGTTTTTCAACACTAACACAAGTGCGAAAAGTGATTTTTCAACAATAACACAAGTGC
This sequence comes from Myxine glutinosa, assembly GCF_964187855.1. Classification (NCBI taxonomy): domain Eukaryota; kingdom Metazoa; phylum Chordata; class Myxini; order Myxiniformes; family Myxinidae; genus Myxine; species Myxine glutinosa. The sequence goes on along the minus strand of NW_027616908.1, from coordinate 36,771 downwards.
GAAAAGTGGTTTTTCCACACTAATACAAGTGCAAAAGTGGTTTCCTGCACCAACACAAGTGCGAAAAGTGGTTTTTCAACACTAACACAAGTGCGAAAAGTGTTTTTTCAACACTAACACAAGTGCAAAAAGTGTTTTTTCCACACTAATACAAGTGCAAAAGTGGTTTCCTGCACCAACACAAGTGCGAAAAGTGGTTTTTCAACACTAACAGAAGTGCGAAAAGTGGTTTTTCAACACTAACACAAGTGCGAAAAGTGGTTTTCCACACTAATACAAGTGCAAAAGTTGTTTCCTGCACCAACACAAGTGCGAAAAGTGGTTTTTCAACACTAACACAAGTGCGAAAAGTGGTTTTTCAACACTATCACAAGTGCAAAAAGTGTTTTTTCCACACTAATACAAGTGCAAAAGTGGTTTCCTGCACAAACACAAGTGCGAAAAGTGGTTTTTCAAAACTAACACAAGTGCGAAAAGTGGTTTTTCAACACTAACACAAGTGCGAAAAGTGGTTTTTGCACACTAATACAAGTGCAAAAGTGGTTCCCTGCACCAACACAAATGCGAAAAGTGGTTTTTCAACACTAACACAAGTGCGAAAAGTGGTTTTTCAACACTAACACAAGTGCGAAAAGTGTTTTTTCCACACTAATACAAGTGCAAAACTGGTTTCCTGCACCAACACAAGTGCGAAAAGTGGTTTTTCAACACTAACTCAAGTGCGAAAAGTGGTTTTTCAACACTAACACAAGTGCGAAAAGTGGTTTTTCAACACTAACACAAGTGCGAAAAGTGGTTTTTCCACACTAATACAAGTGCAAAAGTGGTTTCCTGCACCAACACAAGTGCGAAAAGTGGTTTTTCAACACTAACACAAGTGCGTAAAGTGGTTTTTCAACACTATCACAAGTGCAAAAAGTGTTTTTTCCACACTAATACAAGTGCAAAAGTGGTTTCCTGCACCAACACAAGTGCGAAAAGTGGTTTTTCAACACTAACACAAGTGCGAAAAGTGGTTTTTCCACACTAATACAAGTGCAAAAGTGGTTTCCTGCACCAACACAAGTGCGAAAAGTGGTTTTTCAACACTAACACAAGTGCGAAAAGTGGTTTTTCAACACTATCACAAGTGCAAAAAGTGTTTTTTCCACACTAATACAAGTGCAAAAGTGGTTTCCTGCACCAACACAAGTGCGAAAAGTGGTTTTTCAACACTAACACAAGTGCAAAAAGTGGTTTTTCAACACTAACACAAGTGCGAAAAGTGGTTTTTCCACACTAATACAAGTGCAAAAGTGGTTTCCTGCACTAACACAAGTGCAAAAAGTGGTTTTTCAACACTAACACAAATGCGAAAAGTGGTTTTTCAACACTAACACAAGTGCGAAAAGTGATTTTTCAACAATAACACAAGTGCGAAAAGTGGTTTTTCCACACTAATACAAGTGCAAAAGTGGTTTCCTGCAGCAACACAAGTGCGAAAAGTGGTTTTTCAACACTAACACAAGTGCGAAAATTGGTTTTTCAACACTAACACAAGTGCGAAAAAGTTTTTCAACACTAACACAAGTGCGAAAAGTGTTTTTTCCACACTAATACAAGCACAAAAGTGGTTTCCTGCACCAACACAAGTGTTAAAAGTGGTTTTTCAACACTAACACAAGTGCGAAAAGTGGTTTTTCAACACTAATAGAAGTGCAAAAGTGGTTTCCTGCACCAACACAAGTGCGAAAAGTGGTTTTTCAACACTAACACAAGTGCCAAAAGTGGTTTTTCAACACTAACACAAGTGCGAAAAGTGGTTTTTCCACACTAATACAAGTGCAAAAGTGGTTTCCTGCACCAACACAAGTGCGAAAAGTGGTTTTTCAACACTAACACAAGAGCGAAAAGTGGTTTTTCAACACTAACACAAGTGCGAAAAGTGATTTTTCAACAATAACACAAGTGCGAAAAGTGGTTTTTCCACACTAATACAAGTGCAAAAGTGGTTTCCTGCACCAACACAAGTGCGAAAAGTGGTTTTTCAACACTAACACGTGCGAAAAGTGGTTTTTCAACACTATCACAAGTGCAAAAAGTGTTTTTTCCACACTAATACAAGTGCAAAAGTGGTTTCCTGCACCAACACAAGTATGAAAAGTGGTTTTTCAACACTAACACAAGTGCGAAAGTGGTTTTTCAACACTAACACAAGTGCAAAAAGTGGTTTTTCCACACTAATACAAGTGCAAAAGTGGTTTCCTGCACCAACACAAGTGCGAAAAGTGGGTTTTCAACACTAACACAAGTGCGAAAAGTGGTCTTTCAACACTATCACAAGTGCAAAAAGTGTTTTTTCCACACTAATACAAGTGCAAAAGTGGTTTCCTGCACCAACACAAGTGCGAAAAGTGGTTTTTCAACACTAACAGAAGTGCGAAAAGTGGTTTTTCAACACTAACACAAGTGCGAAAAGTGGTTTTTCCACACTAATACAAGTGCAAAAGTTGTTTCCTGCACCAACACAAGTGCGAAAAGTGGTTTTTCAACACTAACACAAGTGCGAAAAGTGGTTTTTCAACACAATCACAAGTGCAAAAAGTGTTTTTTCCACACTAATACAAGTGCAAAAGTGGTTTCCTGCACCAACACAAGTGCGAAAAGTGGTTTTTCAAAACTAACACAAGTGCGAAAAGTGGTTTTTCAACACTAACACAAGTGCGAAAAGTGGTTTTTGCACACTAATACAAGTGCAAAAGTGGTTTCCTGCACCAACACAAGTGCGAAAAGTGGTTTTTCAACACTAACACAAGTGCGAAAAGTGGTTTTTCAACACTATCACAAGTGCAAAAAGTGTTTTTTCCACACTAATACAAGTGCAAAAGTGGTTTCCTGCACCAACACAAGTGCGAAAAGTGGTTTTTCAACACTAACACAAGTGCAAAAAGTGGTTTTTCAACACTAACACAAGTGCGAAAAGTGGTTTTTCCACACTAATACAAGTGCAAAAGTGGTTTCCTGCACTAACACAAGTGCAAAAAGTGGTTTTTCAACACTAACACAAATGCGAAAAGTGGTTTTTCAACACTAACACAAGTGCGAAAAGTGATTTTTCAACAATAACACAAGTGCGAAAAGTGGTTTTTCCACACTAATACAAGTGCAAAAGTGGTTTCCTGCAGCAACACAAGTGCGAAAAGTGGTTTTTCAACACTAACACAAGTGCGAAAATTGGTTTTTCAACACTAACACAAGTGCGAAAAAGTTTTTCAACACTAACACAAGTGCGAAAAGTGTTTTTTCCACACTAATACAAGCACAAAAGTGGTTTCCTGCACCAACACAAGTGTTAAAAGTGGTTTTTCAACACTAACACAAGTGCGAAAAGTGGTTTTTCAACACTAATAGAAGTGCAAAAGTGGTTTCCTGCACCAACACAAGTGCGAAAAGTGGTTTTTCAACACTAACACAAGTGCCAAAAGTGGTTTTTCAACACTAACACAAGTGCGAAAAGTGGTTTTTCCACACTAATACAAGTGCAAAAGTGGTTTCCTGCACCAACACAAGTGCGAAAAGTGGTTTTTCAACACTAACACAAGAGCGAAAAGTGGTTTTTCAACACTAACACAAGTGCGAAAAGTGATTTTTCAACAATAACACAAGTGCGAAAAGTGGTTTTTCCACACTAATACAAGTGCAAAAGTGGTTTCCTGCACCAACACAAGTGCGAAAAGTGGTTTTTCAACACTAACACGTGCGAAAAGTGGTTTTTCAACACTATCACAAGTGCAAAAAGTGTTTTTTCCACACTAATACAAGTGCAAAAGTGGTTTCCTGCACCAACACAAGTATGAAAAGTGGTTTTTCAACACTAACACAAGTGCGAAAGTGGTTTTTCAACACTAACACAAGTGCAAAAAGTGGTTTTTCCACACTAATACAAGTGCAAAAGTGGTTTCCTGCACCAACACAAGTGCGAAAAGTGGGTTTTCAACACTAACACAAGTGCGAAAAGTGGTCTTTCAACACTATCACAAGTGCAAAAAGTGTTTTTTCCACACTAATACAAGTGCAAAAGTGGTTTCCTGCACCAACACAAGTGCGAAAAGTGGTTTTTCAACACTAACAGAAGTGCGAAAAGTGGTTTTTCAACACTAACACAAGTGCGAAAAGTGGTTTTTCCACACTAATACAAGTGCAAAAGTTGTTTCCTGCACCAACACAAGTGCGAAAAGTGGTTTTTCAACACTAACACAAGTGCGAAAAGTGGTTTTTCAACACAATCACAAGTGCAAAAAGTGTTTTTTCCACACTAATACAAGTGCAAAAGTGGTTTCCTGCACCAACACAAGTGCGAAAAGTGGTTTTTCAAAACTAACACAAGTGCGAAAAGTGGTTTTTCAACACTAACACAAGTGCGAAAAGTGGTTTTTGCACACTAATACAAGTGCAAAAGTGGTTCCCTGCACCAACACAAATGCGAAAAGTGGTTTTTCAACACTAACACAAGTGCGAAAAGTGGTTTTTCAACACTAACACAAGTGCGAAAAGTGTTTTTTCCACACTAATACAAGTGCAAAACTGGTTTCCTGCACCAACACAAGTGCGAAAAGTGGTTTTTCAACACTAACTCAAGTGCGAAAAGTGGTTTTTCAACACTAACACAAGTGCGAAAAGTGGTTTTTCAACACTAACACAAGTGCGAAAAGTGGTTTTTCAACACTATCACAAGTGCAAAAGTGTTTTTTCCACACTACTACAAGTGCAAAAGTGGTTTTTCAACACTAACGCAAGTGCGAAAAGTGGTTTTTCAACACTATCACAAGTGCAAAAAGTGTTTTTTCCACACTAATACAAGTGCAAAAGTGGTTTCCTGCACCAACACAAGTGCGAAAAGTGGTTTTTCAACACTAACGCAAGTGCGAAAAGTGGTTTTTCCACACTAACACAAGTGCGAAAAGTGGTTTTTCCACACTAATACAAGTGCAAAAGTGGTTTCCTGCACCAACACAAGTGCGAAAAGTGGTTTTTCAACACTAACACAATTGCGAAAAGTGGTTTTTCAACACTATCACAAGTGCAAAAGTGTTTTTTCCACACTACTACAAGTGCAAAAGTGGTTTTTCAACACGAACACAAGTGCGAAAAGTGGTTTTTCAACACTATCACAAGTGCAAAAAGTGTTTTTTCCACACTAATACAAGTACAAAAGTGGTTTCCTGCACCAACACAAGTGCGAAAAGTGGTTTTTCAACACTAACACAAGTGCGAAAAGTGGTTTTGCAACACTAACACAAGTGCGAAAAGTGGTTTTTCAACACTATCACAAGTGCAAAAAGTGTTTTTTCCACACTAATACAAGTGCAAAAGTGGTTTCCTGCACCAACACAAGTATGAAAAGTGGTTTTTCAACACTAACACAAGTGCGAAAGTGGTTTTTCAACACTAACACAAGTGCGAAAAGTGGTTTTTCCACACTAATACAAGTGCAAAAGTGGTTTCCTGCACCAACACAAGTGCGAAAAGTGGGTTTTCAACACTAACACAAGTGCGAAAAGTGGTTTTTCAAAACTATCACAAGTGCAAAAAGTGTTTTTCCACACTAATACAAGTGCAAAAGTGGTTTCCTGCACCAACACAAGTGCGAATTGTGGTTTTTCAACACTAACACAAGTGCGAAAAGTGGTTTTTCAACACTAACACAAGTGCGAAAAGTGGTTTTTCAACAATAACACAAGTGCGAAAAGTGGTTTTTCCACACTAATACAAGTGCAAAAGTGGTTTCCTGCACCAACACAAGTGCGAAATGTGGTTTTTCAACACTACCACAAGTGCGAAAAGTGGTTTTTCAACACTAACACAAGTGCGAAAAGTGGTTTTTCAACACTAACACAAGTGCGAAAAGTGGTTTTTCAACAATAACACAAGTGCGAAAAGTGGTTTTTCCACACTAATACAAGTGCAAAAGTGGTTTCCTGAACCAACACAAGTGCGAAAAGTGGTTTTTCAACACTAACACAAGTGCGAAAAGTGGTTTTTCAACACTATCACAAGTGCAAAAAGTGTTTTTCCACACTAATACAAGTGCAAAAGTGGTTTCCTGCACCAACACAAGTGCGAAAAGTGGTTTTTTAACACTAACACAAGTGCAAAAAGTGGTTTTTCAACACTAACACAAGTGCGAAAAGTGGTTTTCCACACTAATACAAGTGCAAAAGTGGTTTCCTGCACCAACACAAGTGCGAAAAGTGGTTTTTTAACACTAACACAAGTGCAAAAAGTGGTTTTTCAACACTAACACAAGTGCGAAAAGTGGTTTTCCACACTAATACAAGTGCAAATGTGGTTTCCTGCACCAACACAAGTGCGAAAAGTGGTTTTTCAACACCAACACAAGTGCGAAAAGTGGTTTTTCAACACTATCACAAGTGCAAAAAGTGTTTTTTCCACACTAATACAAGTGCAAAAGTGGTTTCCTGCACCAACACAAGTGCGAAATGTGGTTTTTAAACACTAACACAAGTGCGAAAAGTGGTTTTTCAACACTAACACAAGTGCGAAAAGTGGTTTTTCAACAATAACACAAGTGCGAAAAGTGGTTTTTCCACACTAATACAAGTGCAAAAGTGGTTTCCTGCACCAACACAAGTGCGAAAAGTGGTTTTTCAACACTAACGCAAGTGCGAAAAGTGGTTTTTCAACACTATCACAAGTGCAAAAAGTGTTTTTTTCCACACTAATACAAGTGCAAAAGTGGTTTCCTGCACCAACACAAGTGCGAAAAGTGGTTTTTCAACACTAACGCAAGTGCGAAAAGTGGTTTTTCCACACTAACACAAGTGCGAAAAGTGTTTTTTCCACACTAATACAAGTGCAAAAGTGGTTTCCTGCACCAACACAAGTGCGAAAAGTGGTTTTTCAACACTAACACAAGTGCGAAAAGTGGTTTTTCAACACTAACACAAGTGCGAAAAGTGGTTTTTCAACAATAACACAAGTGCGAAAAGTGGTTTTTCCACACTAATACAAGTGCAAAAGTGGTTTCCTGAACCAACACAAGTGCGAAAAGTGGTTTTTCAACACTAACACAAGTGCGAAAAGTGGTTTTTCAACACTATCACAAGTGCAAAAAGTGTTTTTCCACACTAATACAAGTGCAAAAGTGGTTTCCTGCACCAACACAAGTGCGAAAAGTGGTTTTTTAACACTAACACAAGTGCAAAAAGTGGTTTTTCAACACTAACACAAGTGCGAAAAGTGGTTTTCCACACTAATACAAGTGCAAAAGTGGTTTCCTGCACCAACACAAGTGCGAAAAGTGGTTTTTCAACACTAACACAAGTGCGAAAAGTGGTTTTTCAACACTATCACAAGTGCAAAAAGTGTTTTTTCCACACTAATACAAGTGCAAAAGTGGTTTCCTGCACCAACACAAGTGCGAAATGTGGTTTTTCAACACTAACACAAGTGCGAAAAGTGGTTTTTCAACACTAACACAAGTGCGAAAAGTGGTTTTTCAACAATAACACAAGTGCGAAAAGTGGTTTTTCCACACTAATACAAGTGCAAAAGTGGTTTCCTGCACCAACACAAGTGCGAAAAGTGGTTTTTCAACACTAACGCAAGTGCGAAAAGTGGTTTTTCAACACTATCACAAGTGCAAAAAGTGTTTTTTCCACACTAATACAAGTGCAAAAGTGGTTTCCTGCACCAACACAAGTGCGAAATGTGGTTTTTCAACACTAACACAAGTGCGAAAAGTGGTTTTTCAACACTAACACAAGTGCGAAAAGTGGTTTTTTAACACTAACACAAGTGCGAAAAGTGGTTTTTCAACAATAACACAAGTGCGAAAAGTGGTTTTTCCACACTAATACAAGTGCAAAAGTGGTTTCCTGAACCAACACAAGTGCGAAAAGTGGTTTTTCAACACTAACACAAGTGCGAAAAGTGGTTTTTCAACACTATCACAAGTGCAAAAAGTGTTTTTCCACACTAATACAAGTGCAAAAGTGGTTTCCTGCACCAACACAAGTGCGAAAAGTGGTTTTTTAACACTAACACAAGTGCAAAAAGTGGTTTTTCAACACTAACACAAGTGCGAAAAGTGGTTTTCCACACTAATACAAGTGCAAAAGTGGTTTCCTGCACCAACACAAGTGCGAAAAGTGGTTTTTCAACACGAACACAAGTGCGAAAAGTGGTTTTTCAACACTATCACAAGTGCAAAAAGTGTTTTTTCCACACTAATACAAGTGCAAAAGTGGTTTCCTGCACCAACACAAGTGCGAAATGTGGTTTTTAAACACTAACACAAGTGCGAAAAGTGGTTTTTCAACACTAACACAAGTGCGAAAAGTGGTTTTTCAACAATAACACAAGTGCGAAAAGTGGTTTTTCCACACTAATACAAGTGCAAAAGTGGTTTCCTGCACCAACACAAGTGCGAAAAGTGGTTTTTCAACACTAACGCAAGTGCGAAATGTGGTTTTTCAACACTATCACAAGTGCAAAAAGTGTTTTTTCCACACTAATACAAGTGCAAAAGTGGTTTCCTGCACCAACACAAGTGCGAAAAGTGGTTTTTCAACATTAACACAAGTGTGAAAAGTGGTTTTTCAACACTAACACAAGTGCGAAAAGTGGTTTTTCCACACTAATACAAGTGCAAAAGTGGTTTCCTGCACCAACACAAGTGCGAAAAGTGGTTTTTCAACATTAACACAAGTGCGAAAAGTGGTTTTTCAACACTAACACATATGCGAAAAGTGGGTTTTCAACACTATCACAAGTGCAAAAAGTGGTTTTTCCACACTAATACAAGTGCAAAAGTTGTTTCCTGCACCAACACAAGTGCGAAAAGTGGTTTTTCAACACGAACACAAGTGCGAAAAGTGGTTTTTCAACACTATCACAAGTGCAAAAAGTGTTTTTTCCACACTAATACAAGTGCAAAAGTGGTTTCCTGCAGCAACACAAGTGCGAAAAGTGGTTTTTCAAAACTAACACAAGTGCGAAAAGTGGTTTTTCAACACTAACACAAGTGCGAAAAGTGGTTTTTGCACACTAACACAAGTGCAAAAGTGGTTTCCTGCACCAACACAAATGCGAAAAGTGGTTTTTCAACACTAACACAAGTGCGAAAAGTGGTTTTTCAACACTAACACAAGTGCGAAAAGTGTTTTTTCCACACTAATACAAGTGCAAAACTGGTTTCCTGCACCAACACAAGTGCGAAAAGTGGTTTTTCAAAACTAACTCAAGTGCGAAAAGTGGTTTTTCAACACTAACACAAGTGCGAAAAGTCGTTTTTCAACACTAACACAAGTGCGAAAAGTGTTTTTTCCACACTAATACAAGTGCAAAAGTGGTTTCCTGCACCAACACAAGTGCGAAAAGTGGTTTTTCAACACTAACACAAGTGCGAAAAGTGGTTTTTCCACACTAATACAAGTGCAAAAGTGGTTTCCTGCACCAACACAAGTGCGAAAAGTGGTTTTTCAACACTAACACAAGTGCGAAAAGTGGTTTTTCAACACTATCACAAGTGCAAAAAGTGTTTTTTCCACACTAATACAAGTGCAAAAGTGGTTTCCTGCACCAACACAAGTGCGAAAAGTGGTTTTTCAACACTAACACAAGTGCAAAAAGTGGGTTTTTCAACACTAACACAAGTGCGAAAAGTGGTTTTTCCACACTAATACAAGTGCAAAAGTGGTTTCCTGCACCAACACAAGTGCGAAAAGTTGTTTTTCAACACTAACACAAGTGCGAAAAGTGGTTTTTCAACACTAACACAAGTGCGAAAAGTGATTTTTCAACAATAACACAAGTGCGAAAAGTGGTTTTTCCACACTAATACAAGTGCAAAAGTGGTTTCCTGCACCAACACAAGTGCGAAAAGTGGTTTTTCAACACTAACACAAGTGCGAAAAGTGTTTTTTCAACACTAACACAAGTGCAAAAAGTGTTTTTTCCACACTAATACAAGTGCAAAAGTGGTTTCCTGCACCAACACAAGTGCGAAAAGTGGTTTTTCAACACTAACAGAAGTGCGAAAAGTGGTTTTTCAACACTAACACAAGTGCGAAAAGTGGTTTTCCACACTAATACAAGTGCAAAAGTTGTTTCCTGCACCAACACAAGTGCGAAAAGTGGTTTTTCAACACTAACACAAGTGCGAAAAGTGGTTTTTCAACACTATCACAAGTGCAAAAAGTGTTTTTTCCACACTAATACAAGTGCAAAAGTGGTTTCCTGCACAAACACAAGTGCGAAAAGTGGTTTTTCAAAACTAACACAAGTGCGAAAAGTGGTTTTTCAACACTAACACAAGTGCGAAAAGTGGTTTTTGCACACTAATACAAGTGCAAAAGTGGTTCCCTGCACCAACACAAATGCGAAAAGTGGTTTTTCAACACTAACACAAGTGCGAAAAGTGGTTTTTCAACACTAACACAAGTGCGAAAAGTGTTTTTTCCACACTAATACAAGTGCAAAACTGGTTTCCTGCACCAACACAAGTGCGAAAAGTGGTTTTTCAACACTAACTCAAGTGCGAAAAGTGGTTTTTCAACACTAACACAAGTGCGAAAAGTGGTTTTTCAACACTAACACAAGTGCGAAAAGTGGTTTTTCCACACTAATACAAGTGCAAAAGTGGTTTCCTGCACCAACACAAGTGCGAAAAGTGGTTTTTCAACACTAACACAAGTGCGTAAAGTGGTTTTTCAACACTATCACAAGTGCAAAAAGTGTTTTTTCCAAACTAATACAAGTGCAAAAGTGGTTTCCTGCACCAACACAAGTGCGAAAAGTGGTTTTTCAACACTAACACAAGTGCGAAAAGTGGTTTTTCCACACTAATACAAGTGCAAAAGTGGTTTCCTGCACCAACACAAGTGCGAAAAGTGGTTTTTCAACACTAACACAAGTGCGAAAAGTGGTTTTTCAACACTATCACAAGTGCAAAAAGTGTTTTTTCCACACTAATACAAGTGCAAAAGTGGTTTCCTGCACCAACACAAGTGCGAAAAGTGGTTTTTCAACACTAACACAAGTGCAAAAAGTGGTTTTTCAACACTAACACAAGTGCGAAAAGTGGTTTTTCCACACTAATACAAGTGCAAAAGTGGTTTCCTGCACTAACACAAGTGCAAAAAGTGGTTTTTCAACACTAACACAAATGCGAAAAGTGGTTTTTCAACACTAACACAAGTGCGAAAAGTGATTTTTCAACAATAACACAAGTGCGAAAAGTGGTTTTTCCACACTAATACAAGTGCAAAAGTGGTTTCCTGCAGCAACACAAGTGCGAAAAGTGGTTTTTCAACACTAACACAAGTGCGAAAATTGGTTTTTCAACACTAACACAAGTGCGAAAAAGTTTTTCAACACTAACACAAGTGCGAAAAGTGTTTTTTCCACACTAATACAAGCACAAAAGTGGTTTCCTGCACCAACACAAGTGTTAAAAGTGGTTTTTCAACACTAACACAAGTGCGAAAAGTGGTTTTTCAACACTAATAGAAGTGCAAAAGTGGTTTCCTGCACCAACACAAGTGCGAAAAGTGGTTTTTCAACACTAACACAAGTGCCAAAAGTGGTTTTTCAACACTAACACAAGTGCGAAAAGTGGTTTTTCCACACTAATACAAGTGCAAAAGTGGTTTCCTGCACCAACACAAGTGCGAAAAGTGGTTTTTCAACACTAACACAAGAGCGAAAAGTGGTTTTTCAACACTAACACAAGTGCGAAAAGTGATTTTTCAACAATAACACAAGTGCGAAAAGTGGTTTTTCCACACTAATACAAGTGCAAAAGTGGTTTCCTGCACCAACACAAGTGCGAAAAGTGGTTTTTCAACACTAACACATGCGAAAAGTGGTTTTTCAACACTATCACAAGTGCAAAAAGTGTTTTTTCCACACTAATACAAGTGCAAAAGTGGTTTCCTGCACCAACACAAGTATGAAAAGTGGTTTTTCAACACTAACACAAGTGCGAAAGTGGTTTTTCAACACTAACACAAGTGCAAAAAGTGGTTTTTCCACACTAATACAAGTGCAAAAGTGGTTTCCTGCACCAACACAAGTGCGAAAAGTGGGTTTTCAACACTAACACAAGTGCGAAAAGTGGTCTTTCAACACTATCACAAGTGCAAAAAGTGTTTTTTCCACACTAATACAAGTGCAAAAGTGGTTTCCTGCACCAACACAAGTGCGAAAAGTGGTTTTTCAACACTAACAGAAGTGCGAAAAGTGGTTTTTCAACACTAACACAAGTGCGAAAAGGGTTTTTCCACACTAATACAAGTGCAAAAGTTGTTTCCTGCACCAACACAAGTGCGAAAAGTGGTTTTTCAACACTAACACAAGTGCGAAAAGTGGTTTTTCAACACAATCACAAGTGCAAAAAGTGTTTTTTCCACACTAATACAAGTGCAAAAGTGGTTTCCTGCACCAACACAAGTGCGAAAAGTGGTTTTTCAAAACTAACACAAGTGCGAAAAGTGGTTTTTCAACACTAACACAAGTGCGAAAAGTGGTTTTTGCACACTAATACAAGTGCAAAAGTGGTTCCCTGCACCAACACAAATGCGAAAAGTGGTTTTTCAACACTAACACAAGTGCGAAAAGTGGTTTTTCAACACTAACACAAGTGCGAAAAGTGTTTTTTCACACTAATACAAGTGCAAAACTGGTTTCCTGCACCAACACAAGTGCGAAAAAGTGGTTTTTCAACACTAACTCAAGTGCGAAAAGTGGTTTTTCAACACTAACACAAGTGCGAAAAGTGGTTTTTCAACACTATCACAAGTGCAAAGTGTTTTTTCCACACTACTACAAGTGCAAAAGTGGTTTTTCAACACTAACGCAAGTGCAAAAAGTGGTTTTTCAACACTATCACAAGTGCAAAAAGTGTTTTTTCCACACTAATACAAGTGCAAAAGTGGTTTCCTGCACCAACACAAGTGCGAAAAGTGGTTTTTCAACACTAACGCAAGTGCGAAAAGTGGTTTTTCCACACTAACACAAGTGCGAAAAGTGGTTTTTCCACACTAATACAAGTGCAAAAGTGGTTTCCTGCACAACACAAGTGCGAAAAGTGGTTTTTCAACACTAACACAATTGCGAAAAGTGGTTTTTCAACACTATCACAAGTGCAAAAGTGTTTTTTCCACACTACTACAAGTGCAAAAGTGGTTTTTCAACACGAACACAAGTGCGAAAAGTGGTTTTTCAACACTATCACAAGTGCAAAAAGTGTTTTTTCACACTAATACAAGTACAAAAGTGGTTTCCTGCACCAACACAAGTGCGAAAAGTGGTTTTTCAACACTAACACAAGTGCGAAAAGTGGTTTTGCAACACTAACACAAGTGCGAAAAGTGGTTTTTCAACACTATCACAAGTGCAAAAAGTGTTTTTTCCACACTAATACAAGTGCAAAAGTGGTTTCCTGCACCAACACAAGTATGAAAAGTGGTTTTTCAACACTAACACAAGTGCGAAAAGTGGTTTTTCAACACTAACACAAGTGCGAAAAGTGGTTTTTCCACACTAATACAAGTGCAAAAGTGGTTTCCTGCACACAACACAAGTGCGAAAAGTGGGTTTTTCAACACTAACACAAGTGCGAAAAAGTGGTTTTTCAAAACTATCACAAGTGCAAAAAGTGTTTTTTCCACACTAATACAAGTGCAAAAGTGGTTTCCTGCACAACACAAGTGCGAATTGTGGTTTTTCAACACTAACACAAGTGCGAAAAGTGGTTTTTCAACACTAACACAAGTGCGAAAAGTGGTTTTTCAACAATAACATAAGTGCGAAAAGTGGTTTTTTCCACACTAATACAAGTGCAAAAGTGGTTTCCTGCACCAACACAAGTGCGAAATGTGGTTTTTCAACACTACCACAAGTGCGAAAAGTGGTTTTTCACACTAACACAAGTGCGAAAAGTGGTTTTTCAACACTAACACAAGTGCGAAAAGTGTTTTTCAACAATAACACAAGTGCGAAAAGTGGTTTTTTCCACACTAATACAAGTGCAAAAGTGTTTCCTGAACCAACACAAGTGCGAAAAGTGGTTTTTCAACACTAACACAAGTGCGAAAAGTGGTTTTCAACACTATCACAAGTGCAAAAAGTGTTTTTCCACACTAATACAAGTGCAAAAGTGGTTTCCTGCACCAACACAAGTGCGAAAAGTGGTTTTTTAACACTAACACAAGTGCAAAAAGTGGTTTTTCAACACTAACACAAGTGCGAAAAGTGGTTTTCCACACTAATACAAGTGCAAAAGTGGTTTCCTGCACCAACACAAGTGCGAAAAGTGGTTTTTCAACACTAACACAAGTGCGAAAAGTGGTTTTTCAACACTATCACAAGTGCAAAAAGTGTTTTTTCCACACTAATACAAGTGCAAAAGTGGTTTCCTGCACCAACACAAGTGCGAAATGTGGTTTTTAAACACTAAACACAAGTGCGAAAAGTGGTTTTTCAACACTAACACAAGTGCGAAAAGTGGTTTTTCAACAATAACACAAGTGCGAAAAGTGGTTTTTCCACACTAATACAAGTGCAAAAGTGGTTTCCTGCACCAACACAAGTGCGAAAAGTGGTTTTTCAACACTAACGCAAGTGCGAAAAGTGGTTTTTCAACACTATCACAAGTGCAAAAAGTGTTTTTTCCACACTAATACAAGTGCAAAAGTGGTTTCCTGCACCAACACCAAGTGCGAAAAGTGGTTTTTCAACACTAACGCAAGTGCGAAAAGTGGTTTTTCCACCCTAACACAAGTGCGAAAAGTGTTTTTTCACACTAATACAAGTGCAAAAGTGGTTTCCTGCACCAACACAAGTGCGAAAAGTGGTTTTTCAACACTAACACAAGTGCGAAAAGTGGTTTTTCAACACTAACACAAGTGCGAAAAGTGGTTTTTCAACAATAACACAAGTGCGAAAAGTGGTTTTTCCACACTAATACAAGTGCAAAAGTGGTTTCCTGAACCAACACAAGTGCGAAAGTGGTTTTTCAACACTAACACAAGTGCGAAAAGTGGTTTTTCAACACTATCACAAGTGCAAAAAGTGTTTTTCCACACTAATACAAGTGCAAAAGTGGTTTCCTGCACCAACACAAGTGCGAAAAGTGGTTTTTTAACACTAACACAAGTGCAAAAAGTGGTTTTTCAACACTAACACAAGTGCGAAAAGTGGTTTTCCACACTAATACAAGTGCAAAAGTGGTTTCCTGCACCAACACAAGTGCGAAAAGTGGTTTTTTCAACACTAACACAAGTGCGAAAAGTGGTTTTTCAACACTATCACAAGTGCAAAAGTGTTTTTTCCACACTAATACAAGTGCAAAAGTGGTTTCCTGCACCAACACAAGTGCGAAATGTGTTTTTTCAACACTAACACAAGTGCGAAAAGTGGTTTTTTAACACTAACACAAGTGCGAAAAGTGGTTTTTCAACAATAACACAAGTGCGAAAAGTGGTTTTTCCACACTAATACAAGTGCAAAAAGTGGTTTCCTGCACCACACAAGTGCGAAAAGTGGTTTTTCAACACTAACGCAAGTGCGAAAAGTGGTTTTTTCAACACTATCACAAGTGCAAAAAGTGTTTTTTCCACACTAATACAAGTGCAAAAGTGGTTTCCTGCACCAACACAAGTGCGAAATGTGGTTTTTCAACACTAACACAAGTGCGAAAAGTGGTTTTTACAACACTAACACAAGTGCGAAAAGTGGTTTTTTAACACTAACACAAGTGCGAAAAGTGGTTTTTCAACAATAACACAAGTGCGAAAAGTGGTTTTTCCACACTAATACAAGTGCAAAAGTGGTTTCCTGAACCAACACAAGTGCGAAAAGTGGTTTTTCAACACTAACACAGTGCGAAAAGTGGTTTTTCAACACTATCACAAGTGCAAAAAGTGTTTTTCCACACTAATACAAGTGCAAAAGTGGTTTCCTGCACCAACACAAGTGCGGAAAAGTGGTTTTTTAACACTAACACAAGTGCAAAAAGTGGTTTTTCAACACTAACACAAGTGCGAAAAGTGGTTTTCCACACTAATACAAGTGCAAAAGTGGTTTCCTGCACCAACACAAGTGCGAAAAGTGGTTTTTTCAACACGAACACAAGTGCGAAAAAGTGGTTTTTCAACACTATCACAAGTGCAAAAAGTGTTTTTTCCACACTAATACAAGTGCAAAAGTGGTTTCCTGCACAACACAAGTGCGAAATGTGGTTTTTAAACACTAACACAAGTGCGAAAAGTGGTTTTTCAACACTAACACAAGTGCGAAAAGTGGTTTTTTCAACAATAACACAAGTGCGAAAAGTGGTTTTTCCACACTAATACAGTGCAAAAGTGGTTTCCTGCACCAACACAAGTGCGAAAAGTGGTTTTTCAACACTAACGCAAGTGCGAAATGTGGTTTTTCAACACTATCACAAGTGCAAAAAGTGTGTTTTTCCACACTAATACAAGTGCAAAAGTGGTTTCCTGCACCAACACAAGTGCGAAAAGTGGTTTTTCAACATTAACACAAGTGTGAAAAGTGGTTTTTCAACACTAACACAAGTGCGAAAAGTGGTTTTTCCACACTAATACAAGTGCAAAAGTGGTTTCCTGCACCAACACAAGTGCGAAAAGTGGTTTTTCAACATTAACACAAGTGCGAAAAGTGGTTTTTCAACACTAACACATATGCGAAAAGTGGGTTTCAACACTATCACAAGTGCAAAAAGTGGTTTTTCCACACTAATACAAGTGCAAAAGTTGTTTCCTGCACCAACACAAGTGCGAAAAGTGGTTTTTCAACACGAACACAAGTGCGAAAAGTGGTTTTTCAACACTATCACAAGTGCAAAAAGTGTTTTTTCCACACTAATACAAGTGCAAAAGTGGTTTCCTGCACCAACACAAGTGCGAAATGTGGTTTTTAAACACTAACACAAGTGCGAAAAGTGGTTTTTCAACACTACACAAGTGCGAAAAGTGGTTTTTCAACAATAACACAAGTGCGAAAAGTGGTTTTTCCACACTAATACAAGTGCAAAAGTGGTTTCCTGCACCAACACAAGTGCGAAAAGTGGTTTTTCAACACTAACGCAAGTGCGAAAAGTGGTTTTTCAACACTATCACAAGTGCAAAAAGTGTTTTTTCCACACTAATACAAGTGCAAAAGTGGTTTCCTGCACCAACACAAGTGCGAAAAGTGGTTTTTCAACACTAACGCAAGTGCGAAAAGTGGTTTTTCCACCCTAACACAAGTGCGAAAGTGTTTTTTCCACACTAATACAAGTGCAAAAGTGGTTTCCTGCACCAACACAAGTGCGAAAAGTGGTTTTTCAACACTAACACAAGTGCGAAAAGTGGTTTTTCAACACTAACACAAGTGCGAAAAGTGGTTTTTTCAACAATAACACAAGTGCGAAAAGTGGTTTTTCCACACTAATACAAGTGCAAAAGTGGTTTCCTGAACCAACACAAGTGCGAAAAGTGGTTTTTCAACACTAACACAAGTGCGAAAAGTGGTTTTTCAACACTATCACAAGTGCAAAAAGTGTTTTTCCACACTAATACAAGTGCAAAAGTGTTTCCTGCACCAACACAAGTGCGAAAAGTGGTTTTTTAACACTAACACAAGTGCAAAAAGTGGTTTTTCAACACTAACACAAGTGCGAAAAGTGGTTTTCCACACTAATACAAGTGCAAAAGTGGTTTCCTGCACCAACACAAGTGCGAAAAGTGGTTTTTCAACACTAACACAAGTGCGAAAAGTGGTTTTTCAACACTATCACAAGTGCAAAAAGTGTTTTTTCCACACTAATACAAGTGCAAAAGTGGTTTCCTGCACCAACACAAGTGCGAAATGTGGTTTTTAAACACTAACACAAGTGCGAAAAGTGGTTTTTCAACACTAACACAAGTGCGAAAAGTGGTTTTTCAACAATAACACAAGTGCGAAAAGTGGTTTTTCCACACTAATACAAGTGCAAAAGTGGTTTCCTGCACCAACACAAGTGCGAAAAGTGGTTTTTCAACACTAACGCAAGTGCGAAAAGTGGTTTTTCAACACTATCACAAGTGCAAAAAGTGTTTTTTCCACACTAATACAAGTGCAAAAGTGGTTTCCTGCACCAACACAAGTGCGAAAAGTGGTTTTTCAACACTAACGCAAGTGCGAAAAGTGGTTTTTCCACCCTAACACAAGTGCGAAAAGTGTTTTTTTCCACACTAATACAAGTGCAAAAGTGGTTTCCTGCACCAACACAAGTGCGAAAAGTGGTTTTTCAACACTAACACAAGTGCGAAAAGTGGTTTTTCTAACACTAACACAAGTGCGAAAAGTGTTTTTCAACAATAACACAAGTGCGAAAAGTGGTTTTTCCACACTAATACAAGTGCAAAAGTGGTTTCCTGCACCAACACAAGTGCGAAAAGTGGTTTTTCAACACTAACGCAAGTGCGAAAAGTGGTTTTTCAACACTATCACAAGTGCAAAAAGTGTTTTTTCCACACTAATACAAGTGCAAAAGTGGTTTCCTGCACCAACACAAGTGCGAAAAGTGGTTTTTCAACACTAACGCAAGTGCGAAAAGTGGTTTTTCCACCCTAACACAAGTGCGAAAAGTGTTTTTTCCACACTAATACAAGTGCAAAAGTGGTTTCCTGCACCAACACAAGTGCGAAAAGTGGTTTTTCAACACTAACACAAGTGCGAAAAGTGGTTTTTCAACACTAACACAAGTGCGAAAAGTGGTTTTTCAACAATAACACAAGTGCGAAAAGTGGTTTTTCCACACTAATACAAGTGCAAAAGTGGTTTCCTGAACCAACACAAGTGCGAAAAGTGGTTTTTCAACACTAACACAAGTGCGAAAAGTGGTTTTTCAACACTATCACAAGTGCAAAAAGTGTTTTTCCACACTAATACAAGTGCAAAAGTGGTTTCCTGCACCAACACAAGTGCGAAAAGTGGTTTTTTAACACTAACACAAGTGCAAAAAGTGGTTTTTCAACACTAACACAAGTGCGAAAAGTGGTTTTCCACACTAATACAAGTGCAAAAGTGGTTTCCTGCACCAACACAAGTGCGAAAAGTGGTTTTTCAACACTAACACAAGTGCGAAAAGTGGTTTTTCAACACTATCACAAGTGCAAAAAGTGTTTTTTCCACACTAATACAAGTGCAAAAGTGGTTTCCTGCACCAACACAAGTGCGAAATGTGGTTTTTCAACACTAACACAAGTGCGAAAAGTGGTTTTTTAACACTAACACAAGTGCGAAAAGTGGTTTTTCAACAATAACACAAGTGCGAAAAGTGGTTTTTCCACACTAATACAAGTGCAAAAGTGGTTTCCTGCACCAACACAAGTGCGAAAAGTGGTTTTTCAACACTAACGCAAGTGCGAAAAGTGGTTTTTCAACACTATCACAAGTGCAAAAAGTGTTTTTTCCACACTAATACAAGTGCAAAAGTGGTTTCCTGCACCAACACAAGTGCGAAATGTGGTTTTTCAACACTAACACAAGTGCGAAAAGTGGTTTTTCAACACTAACACAAGTGCGAAAAGTGGTTTTTTAACACTAACACAAGTGCGAAAAGTGGTTTTTCAACAATAACACAAGTGCGAAAAGTGGTTTTTCCACACTAATACAAGTGCAAAAGTGGTTTCCTGAACCAACACAAGTGCGAAAAGTGGTTTTTCAACACTAACACAAGTGCGAAAAGTGGTTTTTCAACACTATCACAAGTGCAAAAAGTGTTTTTCCACACTAATACAAGTGCAAAAGTGGTTTCCTGCACCAACACAAGTGCGAAAAGTGGTTTTTTAACACTAACACAAGTGCAAAAAGTGGTTTTTCAACACTAACACAAGTGCGAAAAGTGGTTTTCCACACTAATACAAGTGCAAAAGTGGTTTCCTGCACCAACACAAGTGCGAAAAGTGGTTTTTCAACACGAACACAAGTGCGAAAAGTGGTTTTTCAACACTATCACAAGTGCAAAAAGTGTTTTTTCCACACTAATACAAGTGCAAAAGTGGTTTCCTGCACCAACACAAGTGCGAAATGTGGTTTTTAAACACTAACACAAGTGCGAAAAGTGGTTTTTCAACACTAACACAAGTGCGAAAAGTGGTTTTTCAACAATAACACAAGTGCGAAAAGTGGTTTTTCCACACTAATACAAGTGCAAAAGTGGTTTCCTGCACCAACACAAGTGCGAAAAGTGGTTTTTCAACACTAACGCAAGTGCGAAATGTGGTTTTTCAACACTATCACAAGTGCAAAAAGTGTTTTTTCCACACTAATACAAGTGCAAAAGTGGTTTCCTGCACCAACACAAGTGCGAAAAGTGGTTTTTCAACATTAACACAAGTGTGAAAAGTGGTTTTTCAACACTAACACAAGTGCGAAAAGTGGTTTTTCCACACTAATACAAGTGCAAAAGTGGTTTCCTGCACCAACACAAGTGCGAAAAGTGGTTTTTCAACATTAACACAAGTGCGAAAAGTGGTTTTTCAACACTAACACATATGCGAAAAGTGGGTTTTCAACACTATCACAAGTGCAAAAAGTGGTTTTTCCACACTAATACAAGTGCAAAAGTTGTTTCCTGCACCAACACAAGTGCGAAAAGTGGTTTTTCAACACGAACACAAGTGCGAAAAGTGGTTTTTCAACACTATCACAAGTGCAAAAAGTGTTTTTTCCACACTAATACAAGTGCAAAAGTGGTTTCCTGCACCAACACAAGTGCGAAATGTGGTTTTTAAACACTAACACAAGTGCGAAAAGTGGTTTTTCAACACTAACACAAGTGCGAAAAGTGGTTTTTCAACAATAACACAAGTGCGAAAAGTGGTTTTTCCACACTAATACAAGTGCAAAAGTGGTTTCCTGCACCAACACAAGTGCGAAAAGTGGTTTTTCAACACTAACGCAAGTGCGAAAAGTGGTTTTTCAACACTATCACAAGTGCAAAAAGTGTTTTTTCCACACTAATACAAGTGCAAAAGTGGTTTCCTGCACCAACACAAGTGCGAAAAGTGGTTTTTCAACACTAACGCAAGTGCGAAAAGTGGTTTTTCCACCCTAACACAAGTGCGAAAAGTGTTTTTTCCACACTAATACAAGTGCAAAAGTGGTTTCCTGCACCAACACAAGTGCGAAAAGTGGTTTTTCAACACTAACACAAGTGCGAAAAGTGGTTTTTCAACACTAACACAAGTGCGAAAAGTGGTTTTTCAACAATAACACAAGTGCGAAAAGTGGTTTTTCCACACTAATACAAGTGCAAAAGTGGTTTCCTGAACCAACACAAGTGCGAAAAGTGGTTTTTCAACACTAACACAAGTGCGAAAAGTGGTTTTTCAACACTATCACAAGTGCAAAAAGTGTTTTTCCACACTAATACAAGTGCAAAAGTGGTTTCCTGCACCAACACAAGTGCGAAAAGTGGTTTTTTAACACTAACACAAGTGCAAAAAGTGGTTTTTCAACACTAACACAAGTGCGAAAAGTGGTTTTCCACACTAATACAAGTGCAAAAGTGGTTTCCTGCACCAACACAAGTGCGAAAAGTGGTTTTTCAACACTAACACAAGTGCGAAAAGTGGTTTTTCAACACTATCACAAGTGCAAAAAGTGTTTTTTCCACACTAATACAAGTGCAAAAGTGGTTTCCTGCACCAACACAAGTGCGAAATGTGGTTTTTCAACACTAACACAAGTGCGAAAAGTGGTTTTTTAACACTAACACAAGTGCGAAAAGTGGTTTTTCCACACTAATACAAGTGCAAAAGTGGTTTCCTGCACCAACACAAGTGCGAAAAGTGGTTTTTCAACACTAACGCAAGTGCGAAAAGTGGTTTTTCAACACTATCACAAGTGCAAAAAGTGTTTTTTCCACACTAATACAAGTGCAAAAGTGGTTTCCTGCACCAACACAAGTGCGAAATGTGGTTTTTCAACACTAACACAAGTGCGAAAAGTGGTTTTTCAACACTAACACAAGTGCGAAAAGTGGTTTTTTAACACTAACACAAGTGCGAAAAGTGGTTTTTCAACAATAACACAAGTGCGAAAAGTGGTTTTTCCACACTAATACAAGTGCAAAAGTGGTTTCCTGAACCAACACAAGTGCGAAAAGTGGTTTTTCAACACTAACACAAGTGCGAAAAGTGGTTTTTCAACACTATCACAAGTGCAAAAAGTGTTTTTCCACACTAATACAAGTGCAAAAGTGGTTTCCTGCACCAACACAAGTGCGAAAAGTGGTTTTTTAACACTAACACAAGTGCAAAAAGTGGTTTTTCAACACTAACACAAGTGCGAAAAGTGGTTTTCCACACTAATACAAGTGCAAAAGTGGTTTCCTGCACCAACACAAGTGCGAAAAGTGGTTTTTCAACACGAACACAAGTGCGAAAAGTGGTTTTTCAACACTATCACAAGTGCAAAAAGTGTTTTTTCCACACTAATACAAGTGCAAAAGTGGTTTCCTGCACCAACACAAGTGCGAAATGTGGTTTTTAAACACTAACACAAGTGCGAAAAGTGGTTTTTCAACACTAACACAAGTGCGAAAAGTGGTTTTTCAACAATAACACAAGTGCGAAAAGTGGTTTTTCCACACTAATACAAGTGCAAAAGTGGTTTCCTGCACCAACACAAGTGCGAAAAGTGGTTTTTCAACACTAACGCAAGTGCGAAATGTGGTTTTTCAACACTATCACAAGTGCAAAAAGTGTTTTTTCCACACTAATACAAGTGCAAAAGTGGTTTCCTGCACCAACACAAGTGCGAAAAGTGGTTTTTCAACATTAACACAAGTGTGAAAAGTGGTTTTTCAACACTAACACAAGTGCGAAAAGTGGTTTTTCCACACTAATACAAGTGCAAAAGTGGTTTCCTGCACCAACACAAGTGCGAAAAGTGGTTTTTCAACATTAACACAAGTGCGAAAAGTGGTTTTTCAACACTAACACATATGCGAAAAGTGGGTTTTCAACACTATCACAAGTGCAAAAAGTGGTTTTTCCACACTAATACAAGTGCAAAAGTTGTTTCCTTCACCAACACAAGTGCGAAAAGTGGTTTTTCAACACGAACACAAGTGCGAAAAGTGGTTTTTCAACACTATCACAAGTGCAAAAAGTGTTTTTTCCACACTAATACAAGTGCAAAAGTGGTTTCCTGCACCAACACAAGTGCGAAAAGTGGTTTTTCAAAACTAACACAAGTGCGAAAAGTGGTTTTTCAACACTAACACAAGTGCGAAAAGTGGTTTTTGCACACTAACACAAGTGCAAAAGTGGTTTCCTGCACCAACACAAATGCGAAAAGTGGTTTTTCAACACTAACACAAGTGCGAAAAGTGGTTTTTCAACACTAACACAAGTGCGAAAAGTGTTTTTTCCACACTAATACAAGTGCAAAACTGGTTTCCTGCACCAACACAAGTGCGAAAAGTGGTTTTTCAAAACTAACTCAAGTGCGAAAAGTGGTTTTTCAACACTAACACAAGTGCGAAAAGTCGTTTTTCAACACTAACACAAGTGCGAAAAGTGTTTTTTCCACACTAATACAAGTGCAAAAGTGGTTTCCTGCACCAACACAAGTGCGAAAAGTGGTTTTTCAACACTAACACAAGTGCGAAAAGTGGTTTTTCCACACTAATACAAGTGCAAAAGTGGTTTCCTGCACCAACACAAGTGCGAAAAGTGGTTTTTCAACACTAACACAAGTGCGAAAAGTGGTTTTTCAACACTATCACAAGTGCAAAAAGTGTTTTTTCCACACTAATACAAGTGCAAAAGTGGTTTCCTGCACCAACACAAGTGCGAAAAGTGGTTTTTCAACACTAACACAAGTGCGAAAAGTGGTTTTTCCACACTAATACAAGTGCAAAAGTGGTTTCCTGCACCAACACAAGTGCGAAAAGTGGTTTTTCAACACTAACACAAGTGCGAAAAGTGGTTTTTCAACACTATCACAAGTGCAAAAAGTGTTTTTTCCACACTAATACAAGTGCAAAAGTGGTTTCCTGCACCAACACAAGTGCGAAAAGTGGTTTTTCAACACTAACACAAGTGCAAAAAGTGGTTTTTCAACACTAACACAAGTGCGAAAAGTGGTTTTTCAACAATAACACAAGTGCGAAAAGTGGTTTTTCCACACTAATACAAGTGCAAAAGTGGTTTCCTGCACCAACACAAGTGCGAAAAGTGGTTTTTCAACACTAACGCAAGTGCGAAATGTGGTTTTTCAACACTATCACAAGTGCAAAAAGTGTTTTTTCCACACTAATACAAGTGCAAAAGTGGTTTCCTGCACCAACACAAGTGCGAAAAGTGGTTTTTCAACATTAACACAAGTGTGAAAAGTGGTTTTTCAACACTAACACAAGTGCGAAAAGTGGTTTTTCCACACTAATACAAGTGCAAAAGTGGTTTCCTGCACCAACACAAGTGCGAAAAGTGGTTTTTCAACATTAACACAAGTGCGAAAAGTGGTTTTTCAACACTAACACATATGCGAAAAGTGGGTTTTCAACACTATCACAAGTGCAAAAAGTGGTTTTTCCACACTAATACAAGTGCAAAAGTTGTTTCCTGCACCAACACAAGTGCGAAAAGTGGTTTTTCAACACGAACACAAGTGCGAAAAGTGGTTTTTCAACACTATCACAAGTGCAAAAAGTGTTTTTTCCACACTAATACAAGTGCAAAAGTGGTTTCCTGCACCAACACAAGTGCGAAAAGTGGTTTTTCAAAACTAACACAAGTGCGAAAAGTGGTTTTTCAACACTAACACAAGTGCGAAAAGTGGTTTTTGCACACTAACACAAGTGCAAAAGTGGTTTCCTGCACCAACACAAATGCGAAAAGTGGTTTTTCAACACTAACACAAGTGCGAAAAGTGGTTTTTCAACACTAACACAAGTGCGAAAAGTGTTTTTTCCACACTAATACAAGTGCAAAACTGGTTTCCTGCACCAACACAAGTGCGAAAAGTGGTTTTTCAAAACTAACTCAAGTGCGAAAAGTGGTTTTTCAACACTAACACAAGTGCGAAAAGTCGTTTTTCAACACTAACACAAGTGCGAAAAGTGTTTTTTCCACACTAATACAAGTGCAAAAGTGGTTTCCTGCACCAACACAAGTGCGAAAAGTGGTTTTTCAACACTAACACAAGTGCGAAAAGTGGTTTTTCCACACTAATACAAGTGCAAAAGTGGTTTCCTGCACCAACACAAGTGCGAAAAGTGGTTTTTCAACACTAACACAAGTGCGAAAAGTGGTTTTTCAACACTATCACAAGTGCAAAAAGTGTTTTTTCCACACTAATACAAGTGCAAAAGTGGTTTCCTGCACCAACACAAGTGCGAAAAGTGGTTTTTCAACACTAACACAAGTGCGAAAAGTGGTTTTTCCACACTAATACAAGTGCAAAAGTGGTTTCCTGCACCAACACAAGTGCGAAAAGTGGTTTTTCAACACTAACACAAGTGCGAAAAGTGGTTTTTCAACACTATCACAAGTGCAAAAAGTGTTTTTTCCACACTAATACAAGTGCAAAAGTGGTTTCCTGCACCAACACAAGTGCGAAAAGTGGTTTTTCAACACTAACACAAGTGCAAAAAGTGGTTTTTCAACACTAACACAAGTGCGAAAAGTGGTTTTTCCACACTAATACAAGTGCAAAAGTGGTTTCCTGCACTAACACAAGTGCAAAAAGTGGTTTTTCAACACTAACACAAATGCGAAAAGTGGTTTTTCAACACTAACACAAGTGCGAAAAGTGATTTTTCAACAATAACACAAGTGCGAAAAGTGGTTTTTCCACACTAATACAAGTGCAAAAGTGGTTTCCTGCAGCAACACAAGTGCGAAAAGTGGTTTTTCAACACTAACACAAGTGCGAAAATTGGTTTTTCAACACTAACACAAGTGCGAAAAAGTTTTTCAACACTAACACAAGTGCGAAAAGTGTTTTTTCCACACTAATACAAGCACAAAAGTGGTTTCCTGCACCAACACAAGTGTTAAAAGTGGTTTTTCAACACTAACACAAGTGCAAAAAGTGGTTTTTCAACACTAATAGAAGTGCAAAAGTGGTTTCCTGCACCAACACAAGTGCGAAAAGTGGTTTTTCAACACTAACACAAGTGCCAAAAGTGGTTTTTCAACACTAACACAAGTGCGAAAAGTGGTTTTTCCACACTAATACAAGTGCAAAAGTGGTTTCCTGCACCAACACAAGTGCGAAAAGTGGTTTTTCAACACTAACACAAGAGCGAAAAGTGGTTTTTCAACACTAACACAAGTGCGAAAAGTGATTTTTCAACAATAACACAAGTGCGAAAAGTGGTTTTTCCACACTAATACAAGTGCAAAAGTGGTTTCCTGCACCAACACAAGTGCGAAAAGTGGTTTTTCAACACTAACACGTGCGAAAAGTGGTTTTTCAACACTATCACAAGTGCAAAAAGTGTTTTTTCCACACTAATACAAGTGCAAAAGTGGTTTCCTGCACCAACACAAGTATGAAAAGTGGTTTTTCAACACTAACACAAGTGCGAAAGTGGTTTTTCAACACTAACACAAGTGCAAAAAGTGGTTTTTCCACACTAATACAAGTGCAAAAGTGGTTTCCTGCACCAACACAAGTGCGAAAAGTGGGTTTTCAACACTAACACAAGTGCGAAAAGTGGTCTTTCAACACTATCACAAGTGCAAAAAGTGTTTTTTCCACACTAATACAAGTGCAAAAGTGGTTTCCTGCACCAACACAAGTGCGAAAAGTGGTTTTTCAACACTAACAGAAGTGCGAAAAGTGGTTTTTCAACACTAACACAAGTGCGAAAAGTGGTTTTTCCACACTAATACAAGTGCAAAAGTTGTTTCCTGCACCAACACAAGTGCGAAAAGTGGTTTTTCAACACTAACACAAGTGCGAAAAGTGGTTTTTCAACACAATCACAAGTGCAAAAAGTGTTTTTTCCACACTAATACAAGTGCAAAAGTGGTTTCCTGCACCAACACAAGTGCGAAAAGTGGTTTTTCAAAACTAACACAAGTGCGAAAAGTGGTTTTTCAACACTAACACAAGTGCGAAAAGTGGTTTTTGCACACTAATACAAGTGCAAAAGTGGTTCCCTGCACCAACACAAATGCGAAAAGTGGTTTTTCAACACTAACACAAGTGCGAAAAGTGGTTTTTCAACACTAACACAAGTGCGAAAAGTGTTTTTTCCACACTAATACAAGAGCAAAACTGGTTTCCTGCACCAACACCAGTGCGAAAAGTGGTTTTTCAACACTAACTCAAGTGCGAAAAGTGGTTTTTCAACACTAACACAAGTGCGAAAAGTGGTTTTTCAACACTAACACAAGTGCGAAAAGTGGTTTTTCCACACTAATACAAGTGCAAAAGTGGTTTCCTGCACCAACACAAGTGCGAAAAGTGGTTTTTCAACACTAACACAAGTGCGTAAAGTGGTTTTTCAACACTATCACAAGTGCAAAAAGTGTTTTTTCCACACTAATACAAGTGCAAAAGTGGTTTCCTGCACCAACACAAGTGCGAAAAGTGGTTTTTCCATACTAATACAAGTGCAAAAGTGGTTTCCTGCACCAACACAAGTGCGAAAAGTGGTTTTTCAACACTAACACAAGTGCGAAAATTGGTTTTTCAACACTAACACAAGTGCGAAAAGTGTTTTTTCAACAGAAACACAAGTGCGAAAAGTGTTTTTTCCACACTAATACAAGTACAAAAGTGGTTTCCTGCACCAACACAAGTGCGAAAAGTGGTTTTTCAACACTAACACAAGTGTGAAAAGTGGTTTTTCAACACTAATACAAGTGCAAAAGTGGTTTCCTGCACCAACACAAGTGCGAAAAGTGGTTTTTCAACACTAACACAAGTGCGAAAAGTGGTTTTTCAACACTAACACAAGTGCGAAAAGTGGTTTTTCCACACTAATACAAGTGCAAAAGTGGTTTTCCTGCACCAACACAAGTGCGAAAAGTGGTTTTTCAACACTAACACAAGTGCGAAAGGCCGTTTTTCAACACTATCACAAGTGCAAAAAGGGTTTTTTCCACACTAATACAAGTGCAAAAGTGGTTTCCTGCACCAACACAAGTGTGAAAAGTGGTTTTACAACACTAACACAAGTGCAAAAAGTGGTTTTTCAACACTAACACAAGTGCGAAAAGTGGTTTTTCCACACTAATACAAGTGCAAAAGTGGTTTCCTGCACCAACACAAGTGCAAAAAGTGGTTTTTCAACACTAACACAAATGCGAAAAGTGGTTTTTCAACACTAACACAAGTGCGAAAAGTGGTTTTTCCACACTAATACAAGTGCAAAAGTGGTTTCCTGCACCAACACAAGTGCGAAAAGTGGTTTTTCAACACTAACACAAGTGCGAAAATTAGTTTTTCAACACTAACACAAGTGCGAAAAAGTTTTTCAACACTAACACAAGTGCGAAAAGTGTTTTTTCCACACTAATACAAGCACAAAAGTGGTTTCCTGCACCAACACAAGTGCGAAAAGTGGTTTTTCAACACCAACACAAGTGCGAAAAGTGGTTTTTCAACACTAATAGAAGTGCAAAAGTGGTTTCCTGCACCAACACAAGTGCGAAAAGTGGTTTTTCAACACTAACACAAGTGCCAAAAGTGGTTTTTCAACACTAACACAAGTGCGAAGCGTGGTTTTTCCACACTAATACAAGTGCGAAGAGTGGTTTTTCCACACTAATACAAGTGCAAAAGTGGTTTCCTGCACCAACACAAGTGCGAAAAGTGGTTTTTCAACACTAACACAAGAGCGAAAAGTGGTTTTTCAACACGAACACAAGTGCGAAAAGTGATTTTTCAACAATAACACAAGTGCGAAAAGTGGTTTTTCAACAATAACACAAGTGCGAAAAGTGGTTTTTCCACACTAATACAAGTGCAAAAGTGGTTTCCTTCACCAACACAAGTGCGAAAAGTGGTTTTTCAACACTAACACAAGTGCGAAAAGTGGTTTTTCAACACTAACACAAGTGCGAAAATTGGTTTTTCCACACTAATACAAGTGCAAAAGTGGTTTCCTGCACCAACACAAGTGCGAAAAGTGGTTTTTCAACACTAACACAAGAGCGAAAAGTGGTTTTTCAACACTAACACAAGTGCGAAAAGTGATTTTTCAACAATAACACAAGTGCGAAAAGTGGTTTTTCCACACTAATACAAGTGCAAAAGTGGTTTCCTGCACCAACACAAGTGCGAAAAGTGGTTTTTCAACACGAACACAAGTGCGAAAATTGGTTTTTCAACACTAACACAAGTGCGAAACGTGTTTTTTCAACACTAACACAAGTGTGAAAAGTGGTTTTTCAACACTAACACAAGTGCGAAAAGTGGTTTTTCCACACTAATACAAGTGCAAAAGTGGTTTCCTGCACCAACACAAATGCAAAAAGTGGTTTTTCAACACTAACGCAAGTGCGAAAAGTGGTTTTTCAACACTAACACAAGTGCGAAAAGTGGTTTTTCCACACTAATACAAGTGCAAAAGTGGTTTCCTGCACCAACACAAGTGCGAAAAGTGGTTTTTCAACACTAACACAATTGCGAAAAGTGGTTTTTCAACACTATCACAAGTGCAAAAGTGTTTTTTCCACACTATTACAAGTGCAAAAGTGGTTTCCTGCACCAACACAAGTGCGAAAAGTGGTTTTTCAACACTAACAGAAGTGCGAAAAGTGGTTTTTCAACACTAACACAAGAGCGAAAAGTGGTTTTCCACACTAATACAAGTGCAAAAGTTGTTTCCTGCACCAACACAAGTGCGAAAAGTGGTTTTTCAACACTAACACAAGTGCGAAAAGTGGTTTTTCAACACAATCACAAGTGCAAAAAGTGTTTTTTCCACACTAATACAAGTGCAAAAGTGGTTTCCTGCACCAACACAAGTGCGAAAAGTGGTTTTTCAAAACTAACACAAGTGCGAAAAGTGGTTTTTCAACACTAACACAAGTGCGAAAAGTGGTTTTTGCACACTAATACAAGTGCAAAAGTGGTTCCCTGCACCAACACAAATGCGAAAAGTGGTTTTTCAACACTAACACAAGTGCGAAAAGTGGTTTTTCAACACTAACACAAGTGCGAAAAGTGTTTTTTCCACACTAATACAAGTGCAAAACTGGTTTCCTGCACCAACACAAGTGCGAAAAGTGGTTTTTCAACACTAACTCAAGTGCGAAAAGTGGTTTTTCAACACTAACACAAGTGCGAAAAGTGGTTTTTCAACACTAACACAAGTGCGAAAAGTGGTTTTCCACACTAATACAAGTGCAAAAGTGGTTTCCTGCACCAACACAAGTGCGAAAAGTGGTTTTTCAACACTAACACAAGTGCGTAAAGTGGTTTTTCAACACTATCACAAGTGCAAAAAGTGTTTTTTCCACACTAATACAAGTGCAAAAGTGGTTTCCTGCACCAACACAAGTGCGAAAAGTGGTTTTTCCATACTAATACAAGTGCAAAAGTGGTTTCCTGCACCAACACAAGTGCGAAAAGTGGTTTTTCAACACTAACACAAGTGCGAAAATTGGTTTTTAAACACTAACACAAGTGCGAAAAGTGTTTTTTCAACAGAAACACAAGTGCGAAAAGTGTTTTTTCCACACTAATACAAGTACAAAAGTGGTTTCCTGCACCAACACAAGTGCGAAAAGTGGTTTTTCAACACTAACACAAGTGTGAAAAGTGGTTTTTCAACACTAATACAAGTGCAAAAGTGGTTTCCTGCACCAACACAAGTGCGAAAAGTGGTTTTTCAACACTAACACAAGTGCGAAAAGTGGTTTTTCAACACTAACACAAGTGCGAAAAGTGGTTTTTCCACACTAATACAAGTGCAAAAGTGGTTTTCCTGCACCAACACAAGTGCGAAAAGTGGTTTTTCAACACTAACACAAGTGCGAAAGGCCGTTTTTCAACACTATCACAAGTGCGAAAAGTGATTTTTCAACAATAACACAAGTGCGAAAAGTGGTTTTTCCACACTAATACAAGTGCAAAAGTGGTTTCCTGCACCAACACAAGTGCGAAAAGTGGTTTTTCAACACTAACACGTGCGAAAAGTGGTTTTTCAACACTATCACAAGTGCAAAAAGTGTTTTTTCCACACTAATACAAGTGCAAAAGTGGTTTTTCAACACTAACACAAGAGCGAAAAGTGGTTTTTCAACACTAACACAAGTGCGAAAAGTGATTTTTCAACAATAACACAAGTGCGAAAAGTGGTTTTTCCACACTAATACAAGTGCAAAAGTGGTTTCCTGCACCAACACAAGTGCGAAAAGTGGTTTTTCAACACTAACACGTGCGAAAAGTGGTTTTTCAACACTATCACAAGTGCAAAAAGTGTTTTTTCCACACTAATACAAGTGCAAAAGTGGTTTCCTGCACCAACACAAGTATGAAAAGTGGTTTTTCAACACTAACACAAGTGCGAAAGTGGTTTTTCAACACTAACACAAGTGCAAAAAGTGGTTTTTCCACACTAATACAAGTGCAAAAGTGGTTTCCTGCACCAACACAAGTGCGAAAAGTGGGTTTTCAACACTAACACAAGTGCGAAAAGTGGTCTTTCAACACTATCACAAGTGCAAAAAGTGTTTTTTCCACACTAATACAAGTGCAAAAGTGGTTTCCTGCACCAACACAAGTGCGAAAAGTGGTTTTTCAACACTAACAGAAGTGCGAAAAGTGGTTTTTCAACACTAACACAAGTGCGAAAAGTGGTTTTTCCACACTAATACAAGTGCAAAAGTTGTTTCCTGCACCAACACAAGTGCGAAAAGTGGTTTTTCAACACTAACACAAGTGCGAAAAGTGGTTTTTCAACACAATCACAAGTGCAAAAAGTGTTTTTTCCACACTAATACAAGTGCAAAAGTGGTTTCCTGCACCAACACAAGTGCGAAAAGTGGTTTTTCAAAACTAACACAAGTGCGAAAAGTGGTTTTTCAACACTAACACAAGTGCGAAAAGTGGTTTTTGCACACTAATACAAGTGCAAAAGTGGTTCCCTGCACCAACACAAATGCGAAAAGTGGTTTTTCAACACTAACACAAGTGCGAAAAGTGGTTTTTCAACACTAACACAAGTGCGAAAAGTGTTTTTTCCACACTAATACAAGTGCAAAACTGGTTTCCTGCACCAACACAAGTGCGAAAAGTGGTTTTTCAACACTAACTCAAGTGCGAAAAGTGGTTTTTCAACACTAACACAAGTGCGAAAAGTGGTTTTTCAACACTAACACAAGTGCGAAAAGTGGTTTTTCCACACTAATACAAGTGCAAAAGTGGTTTCCTGCACCAACACAAGTGCGAAAAGTGGTTTTTCAACACTAACACAAGTGCGAAAAGTGGTTTTTCAACACTAATAGAAGTGCAAAAGTGGTTTCCTGCACCAACACAAGTGCGAAAAGTGGTTTTTCAACACTAACACAAGTGCCAAAAGTGGTTTTTCAACACTAACACAAGTGCGAAAAGTGGTTTTTCCACACTAATACAAGTGCAAAAGTGGTTTCCTGCACCAACACAAGTGCGAAAAGTGGTTTTTCAACACTAACACAAGAGCGAAAAGTGGTTTTTCAACACTAACACAAGTGCGAAAAGTGATTTTTCAACAATAACACAAGTGTGAAAAGTGGTTTTTCCACACTAATACAAGTGCAAAAGTGGTTTCCTGCACCAACACAAGTGCGAAAAGTGGTTTTTCAACACTAACACGTGCGAAAAGTGGTTTTTCAACACTATCACAAGTGCAAAAAGTGTTTTTTCCACACTAATACAAGTGCAAAAGTGGTTTCCTGCACCAACACAAGTATGAAAAGTGGTTTTTCAACACTAACACAAGTGCGAAAGTGGTTTTTCAACACTAACACAAGTGCAAAAAGTGGTTTTTCCACACTAATACAAGTGCAAAAGTGGTTTCCTGAACCAACACAAGTGCGAAAAGTGGGTTTTCAACACTAACACAAGTGCGAAAAGTGGTCTTTCAACACTATCACAAGTGCAAAAAGTGTTTTTTCCACACTAATACAAGTGCAAAAGTGGTTTCCTGCACCAACACAAGTGCGAAAAGTGGTTTTTCAACACTAACAGAAGTGCGAAAAGTGGTTTTTCAACACTAACACAAGTGCGAAAAGTGGTTTTTCCACACTAATACAAGTGCAAAAGTTGTTTCCTGCACCAACACAAGTGCGAAAAGTGGTTTTTCAACACTAACACAAGTGCGAAAAGTGGTTTTTCAACACAATCACAAGTGCAAAAAGTGTTTTTTCCACACTAATACAAGTGCAAAAGTGGTTTCCTGCACCAACACAAGTGCGAAAAGTGGTTTTTCAAAACTAACACAAGTGCGAAAAGTGGTTTTTCAACACTAACACAAGTGCGAAAAGTGGTTTTTGCACACTAATACAAGTGCAAAAGTGGTTCCCTGCACCAACACAAATGCGAAAAGTGGTTTTTCAACACTAACACAAGTGCGAAAAGTGGTTTTTCAACACTAACACAAGTGCGAAAAGTGTTTTTTCCACACTAATACAAGTGCAAAACTGGTTTCCTGCACCAACACAAGTGCGAAAAGTGGTTTTTCAACACTAACTCAAGTGCGAAAAGTGGTTTTTCAACACTAACACAAGTGCGAAAAGTGGTTTTTCAACACTAACACAAGTGCGAAAAGTGGTTTTTCCACACTAATACAAGTGCAAAAGTGGTTTCCTGCACCAACACAAGTGCGAAAAGTGGTTTTTCAACACTAACACAAGTGCGTAAAGTGGTTTTTCAACACTATCACAAGTGCAAAAAGTGTTTTTTCCACACTAATACAAGTGCAAAAGTGGTTTCCTGCACCAACACAAGTGCGAAAAGTGGTTTTTCCATACTAATACAAGTGCAAAAGTGGTTTCCTGCACCAACACAAGTGCGAAATGTGGTTTTTCAACACTAACACAAGTGCGAAAAGTGGTTTTTCAACACTAACACAAGTGCGAAAAGTGGTTTTTTAACACTAACACAAGTGCGAAAAGTGGTTTTTCAACAATAACACAAGTGCGAAAAGTGGTTTTTCCACACTAATACAAGTGCAAAAGTGGTTTCCTGAACCAACACAAGTGCGAAAAGTGGTTTTTCAACACTAACACAAGTGCGAAAAGTGGTTTTTCAACACTATCACAAGTGCAAAAAGTGTTTT
Organism: Myxine glutinosa; assembly: GCF_964187855.1. NCBI lineage: Eukaryota > Metazoa > Chordata > Myxini > Myxiniformes > Myxinidae > Myxine > Myxine glutinosa. Next base: position 2,486 of record NW_027616908.1, on the reverse strand, counting down.
TCCACACTAATACAAGTGCAAAAGTGGTTTCCTGCACCAACACAAGTGCGAAAAGTGGTTTTTTAACACTAACACAAGTGCAAAAAGTGGTTTTTCAACACTAACACAAGTGCGAAAAGTGGTTTTCCACACTAATACAAGTGCAAAAGTGGTTTCCTGCACCAACACAAGTGCGAAAAGTGGTTTTTCAACACGAACACAAGTGCGAAAAGTGGTTTTTCAACACTATCACAAGTGCAAAAAGTGTTTTTTCCACACTAATACAAGTGCAAAAGTGGTTTCCTGCACCAACACAAGTGCGAAATGTGGTTTTTAAACACTAACACAAGTGCGAAAAGTGGTTTTTCAACACTAACACAAGTGCGAAAAGTGGTTTTTCAACAATAACACAAGTGCGAAAAGTGGTTTTTCCACACTAATACAAGTGCAAAAGTGGTTTCCTGCACCAACACAAGTGCGAAAAGTGGTTTTTCAACACTAACGCAAGTGCGAAATGTGGTTTTTCAACACTATCACAAGTGCAAAAAGTGTTTTTTCCACACTAATACAAGTGCAAAAGTGGTTTCCTGCACCAACACAAGTGCGAAAAGTGGTTTTTCAACATTAACACAAGTGTGAAAAGTGGTTTTTCAACACTAACACAAGTGCGAAAAGTGGTTTTTCCACACTAATACAAGTGCAAAAGTGGTTTCCTGCACCAACACAAGTGCGAAAAGTGGTTTTTCAACATTAACACAAGTGCGAAAAGTGGTTTTTCAACACTAACACATATGCGAAAAGTGGGTTTTCAACACTATCACAAGTGCAAAAAGTGGTTTTTCCACACTAATACAAGTGCAAAAGTTGTTTCCTGCACCAACACAAGTGCGAAAAGTGGTTTTTCAACACGAACACAAGTGCGAAAAGTGGTTTTTCAACACTATCACAAGTGCAAAAAGTGTTTTTTCCACACTAATACAAGTGCAAAAGTGGTTTCCTGCACCAACACAAGTGCGAAAAGTGGTTTTTCAAAACTAACACAAGTGCGAAAAGTGGTTTTTCAACACTAACACAAGTGCGAAAAGTGGTTTTTGCACACTAACACAAGTGCAAAAGTGGTTTCCTGCACCAACACAAATGCGAAAAGTGGTTTTTCAACACTAACACAAGTGCGAAAAGTGGTTTTTCAACACTAACACAAGTGCGAAAAGTGTTTTTTCCACACTAATACAAGTGCAAAACTGGTTTCCTGCACCAACACAAGTGCGAAAAGTGGTTTTTCCACACTAATACAAGTGCAAAAGTGGTTTCCTGCACCAACACAAGTGCGAAAAGTGGTTTTTCAACACTAACACAAGTGCGAAAAGTGGTTTTTCAACACTATCACAAGTGCAAAAAGTGTTTTTTCCACACTAATACAAGTGCAAAAGTGGTTTCCTGCACCAACACAAGTGCGAAAAGTGGTTTTTCAACACTAACACAAGTGCAAAAAGTGGGTTTTTCAACACTAACACAAGTGCGAAAAGTGGTTTTTCCACACTTATACAAGTGCAAAAGTGGTTTCCTGCACCAACACAAGTGCGAAAAGTTGTTTTTCAACACTAACACAAGTGCGAAAAGTGGTTTTTCAACACTAACACAAGTGCGAAAAGTGATTTTTCAACAATAACACAAGTGCGAAAAGTGGTTTTTCCACACTAATACAAGTGCAAAAGTGGTTTCCTGCACCAACACAAGTGCGAAAAGTGGTTTTTCAACACTAACACAAGTGCGAAAAGTGTTTTTTCAACACTAACACAAGTGCAAAAAGTGTTTTTTCCACACTAATACAAGTGCAAAAGTGGTTTCCTGCACCAACACAAGTGCGAAAAGTGGTTTTTCAACACTAACAGAAGTGCGAAAAGTGGTTTTTCAACACTAACACAAGTGCGAAAAGTGGTTTTCCACACTAATACAAGTGCAAAAGTTGTTTCCTGCACCAACACAAGTGCGAAAAGTGGTTTTTCAACACTAACACAAGTGCGAAAAGTGGTTTTTCAACACTATCACAAGTGCAAAAAGTGTTTTTTCCACACTAATACAAGTGCAAAAGTGGTTTCCTGCACAAACACAAGTGCGAAAAGTGGTTTTTCAAAACTAACACAAGTGCGAAAAGTGGTTTTTCAACACTAACACAAGTGCGAAAAGTGGTTTTTGCACACTAATACAAGTGCAAAAGTGGTTCCCTGCACCAACACAAATGCGAAAAGTGGTTTTTCAACACTAACACAAGTGCGAAAAGTGGTTTTTCAACACTAACACAAGTGTGAAAAGTGTTTTTTCCACACTAATACAAGTGCAAAACTGGTTTCCTGCACCAACACAAGTGCGAAAAGTGGTTTTTCAACACTAACTCAAGTGCGAAAAGTGGTTTTTCAACACTAACACAAGTGCGAAAAGTGGTTTTTCAACACTAACACAAGTGTGAAAAGTGGTTTTTCCACACTAATACAAGTGCAAAAGTGGTT